>NW_012110441.1:122070-129303 GCF_000951045.1 Mandrillus leucophaeus | reverse complement strand
TCTACAACCGGCATCTGATTTTCCGTGAGGGACCCCAGCTCCTTTCCAGACAGAAAAACAGCTCCCTTGCTCCCCTCCTGGCCTCGAGTCAGATTTGTTTGTTTGTTTCTTTGTTTGTGACGGAGTCTCACTCTGTCATTCAGGCTGGAGTGCAGTGGCTCGATCTCACCTCACTGCAAACCTCTGCTTCCCGGGTTCACACTATTCGCCTGCCTCAGCCTCCCTAGTAGCTGGGACTACAGGTGCCTGCCACCACACCTAGCTAATTTTTGTATTTTTAGTAGAGACAGAGTTTCACCATTTTGGCCAGGCTGGTCTCGATCTCCTGACCTGGTGATCCACCTGCCTCGGCCTCCCAAAGTGCTGGGATTACAGGCGTGAGTCCCTGTGCCTGACGATCCACCCGCCTCGGCCTCCCAAAGTGCTGGGATTACAGGTGTGAATCCCTGTGCCTGACCGGGTGGGATTTTTTATCGCACCTTTTCCTGGGTGAGTTGCCCTTCCAGGGCTTGGTATCTGACGAGGCCTCAACCCCATTCTCGGCCTAGAAGTCTGGAGTCATCCACCTGGGGCTGACCGGGCAGCACTCCAAGTGAACCACTCCCACGTCAGGAAGGGCATTTCCAGAACAAGCTGTGTCCTGAGTGCACCGGGAAGACGTTAAGACGTTGACTGGGAGTGGATGAATGGGATGGCGCTGCTGGGGCAGGGGACCTAGCGGAGTGCCCGAGCCAGAGGAGACCAGGCCGCTGTCCGGACGCCGCGGCTCCCTTAGACCAGAACACCCCGACACTGAGCGGCCTCACACCGAGACCCCGAACCCAGGCTGGAAGAAGCACTGCCCTGGACAAAGCTGGAGTGTGGAGATCTTTATCTGATAAGAGTTCAGTGATAGGACAAACCCGATTTTAGACATTTGTCAAACCTTGACGACAACCAACATTTACAAAGGGAAGAGAGCCTAGCACTGAACAGACTGGAGGGTTATTCTGGTTTCATTTACCTGATGGAAGCCCAGATAGTCCACGATCGTTGCTGACGCATAAAATATCGTCCCTTCTGCACTCACGACCAGAGCAAAGCCATTAAGAGACTAGAAGAAAAAACAAAAAAAATCAAATTGGCTCACCCAAAATGAAAAAGTGCAAGCATCATTTGCTTAAAGTTTCAACAATATTCTTCTGTTTTGTAGTCCATATTCATAACCTCTAGAAATGCCCACTTTTTGTTTATTTATTACCATTTTGTCACAGGCTCCAAGTTAACAGGCAACATGAGAAGGTAGCCATGCTTTACACGGCCCCTTTTCTAATAAATGTAAAATTATGTGTTATAAAATATGCACCTTGTCTTGGCGTGACAGTGAGACTTGGTACCTAAGACAAGGCAGGAGCGCTCCGTTCTCCTCTGCAGACGTTTCCGCCCATGTACCTCCTTCCACACACTGTCTGGAATACTCTTCGCTTTTCTAAGGATTTTTATTATGAAAAATGTTGAACTCCATCGACCAGCCTGGCTAACATGGTGAAACCCCGTCTCTACTAGAAGTATGAAAATTAGCCGGGTGTGGTGGTGCACACCTGTAATCCCAGCTACTTGGAAGGCTGAGGCAGGAGAATTGCTTGAACCCGGGAGGTGGAGGTTGCAGTGAGCCGAGGTCACGCCACTGCCCTACAGCCTGCGCAATGGAGTGAGACTCTGTCTCAAAAAAAAAGAGAGAGAAAAATATTGAACTCCATCAGGTGTTTTTCTGCATCTACTGAAACAATCACAATTTTTATTTTGTGTGTGATTGACAGATTTTCTGATGGTGCATCATTCTTGTACTTTATGAGGTAAGCTTCTTTGATCATGACTTTTTAATATGCTCTTGGAATTGATTAACCTCACTTAGGGGTTATCCATCTATGTTTAAACTTGGCCTGTAGTTTCTCTGCGTATTTTGCACACGGTATACACAACCATCAAGACATGAGTCACTCCTGCCCCTTTCCTTCCATTCTCTGGACCCACTTAAGATGAGGGTGATGTGCTTCTGGAAGGCCTGGTCCACCTCACTCTGAAGACCCTCTAGTGTGGGCACATTTTGCGGAGACGGTAGATGAAACGGGGCAGATTTTAACACCACGTTGATTTATTTATTGTTAGTGTATGCAAGTTCTTTATTTTTTCTTACATTAACTATGGCATCTTAAAATACTTTCTAGAAACTCATTTCATTTTGATGTTAAATTCAGCCGTGTATGTTATTCACAATATTTGTATGATTATTACATCTTAGTTACAGCCGTAACTATTGTGGGATTTTGGAGGGAGCAGATGGAGAAGGCAAGGATGTGGCTGTGCTGTGCTTGATGTGACGTTTTCCTTTATTTGAGAAGTGAGCCGCGCAGCCCCACCCTGCAGCAGCTTCCCGGGCCGTGACTGGTGAGGATGCAGGAAAGACGGTGGCCTCTGAGCCGCAGGATCTGTCCACGGCAGCAACGGCCGCTGGCACCGAGCAAGCACAGGCTACCAGGTGGAATGTCTCGCCCAGTCTCACATCCTGCGCGAGGCAGGGGTGAGGGGGCAGAGTCATCTGGACATGGCTTTCATAAACGTTTCCATCTGTGTCTTTAAACCACAGACATTCGGAGACTCCCATGATGTTTGTGGCTATCAGCCGTATATTATACACTAATTTCCTCAAATCTGGACCATGTTGGGTACTTTTATTTTCCTTTCTTTTTCTGAAATCTTTGCCAATTTGAAAACAGATATATTATTTTTGAAAAGAGATAAATTATTTTACCATTATAGTTTTCATTTCTTTGATTACTAATGAGATTGAAATACATTTCCTACATTCACTGGTAACTTGTATTTCTTCTTTGGTAAACTGCCCTATGTATGTCATGTGCTACTTTTTCTATTAGGGTTTATAAATATCAATTTCTAAGAGCTTTTGAAATACCGGTATTGAAGACTCCCAGGCAGCCAAGGATAATGGCAGTTACCTAAATCCAAATTCCCCCTGCACATTCCACAAAATGATGGAGAATGGTAAGAACAAGTGTGGCTACACAGACCCAAAATTGCATCATAATGAGGACACAGGAAGTGTAACAAACTTCCAATTGCACACAAGCAGAAGAGTCAGCATCAAATCCCAGTGAGCTTAAAATGACTGTTTCAAAAGTATGTAGTCCCTCCTCAAGAAACTAGAGAGAGAAGAGTCAGTTAAATCTAAGGTAAGGAAAAGGGAAGAAAAAATAAAGGTAAGAGTCAAAAATCCATGAAAATGGCTTAGAACAGTCAAATAATAGAGGCCATTAGCAGAGCCAAAACTCGAATTTTTGAAAATTTTGAAAAGATTAATAAAATGGATAATCTGCTAGCAAGACTCACCAAGAAAAAAAAGAAATCACTGACACCAGGAGTTTAAAAGTACATCACTACAGGTCCTACAAATATTAAAAGGATAGTAGGAAAATACTAAAAATGATAGTTAACACATTAAACAATTTAAGTGAAACAGGAAACACTCCTTGAAATATGCAAATTAACAAAAGTGATATAAGAAGAACTAGAAAATCTAAATAACCTAGTATGTATTAAACAAATTGAATTTCTAATCAAAACTTTCTCACAAAGAAAACTCCAGGCCCCAATCAAAAAACATAAAATACCTAGGAATAAATCTAATAAAAGATGTGCAAGGCTGGTATACTGAAAACAATGCAACATCACTGAGAAAATACCTGAATAAACTAAGAGATATACAGTGTTCCTGGACTGAAAGGCTCAATGTAGTTAGGATTGTCCTGTCTCCCTAAATTGATCTGTAGATATAATGCAATCCCAATCATAATTTTAAAGGTTTTTTTTTTTTTCTTTTTATAGAAAGTGGCAAGCTGATTCTCAAATTTTTATGGCTGGGCGTGGTGGCTCATGCTTGTAATCCCAGCACCTTGGGCGGCCAAGGTGAGAGAATTGCTTGAGCCCAGCAGTTCAAGACCAGCCTGGGCAGCATAGTGAGACCCCATCTCTACAAAAGACAAACAACAAAAACTTTAAAAACTAGCTGGGCATGGTGGTGCACACCTGTAGTCCCAGCTACTTGGGAGGCTGAGGTGGGAGGATTGCTTGAGCCTGGGAAATCGAGGTTGCAGTGAGTTGAGATCACGCCACTGCACTCCAGCCTGGGTGACAGGGTGAGACTCTGTCTCTACAATAATAAAATAATGAAATAGTTATGGAATTGCAAAAGAACGAGCCTTGCTAAAGAAATCCTGTTAAAAAAAAGAACAAAATTGTGGAAATTATTTTGACTTCATGGCTTCCTATAAAGCTCTGGTCATTAGGACAAGGTCAGGCTAGACAAGCTGACCCTCAGCCAAGGCACTAGGTCAGTCAGTGGGGAAGGAAGGTCTGAAACAGCGTGACTGGGACAGCTGGAGATTCGTATGGAAAAATGAACCCCGACTCCTATCTCATGCTACACACACAAAAATTAACTCAAGACCTATGACAGACACAAACACAAAGCCCAGAACCACAAAGCTTCCAGAAGAAACCCAGGAAATGCCCTCACGAGTTTGAGGTCGGTGGATCTGGGTAGGATACAAAAACCCTAACCCGTAAAGAAAAAACTTGATAAATTGGGCTTTATTTTAAAATGCCTGTAAAAAATGAAGAGATAAGCCACAGAGAAAAAATATGCACAGCACATTGATAAAGGACTTTATCCAGAATCTATAAGAACTGCTACAAATCAACAATAAAAAAAAAAATTTTAAACAATGGGACAAATGTTTGCACAGATACTTTACCAAAGAGATAGAGTAACACCCATCATACACATGAAAATACACTCAGCATCCTTAGCCACCAGGGACGTGCAAGTTAAAACCTCATCGAGATGCTGCTCCACACTCCAGGGTGGCCACTGTCAGAAAGACCGACAGCACGGAATACTGGTAAGGGCGAGAGTGTGACTGGTGGGAATGTAAAATGCTACAGTCACTTTGGAAAACTGTCCTGCTGTTTCTCATAAAGGCAAGTGTACATCTGCCCTACAACCCAGAAGTTCCAGCCTTAGTATTTCATCAAGGGAAATGGGCACGTTCACAAAAAGCCTGGAACAAGGATGTTCACAGTGGCCTTGATCATAATAATCAAAAGCTAGAAATAAAGCTTGTTTATTTCTAGCAACTATCAAATGGATAATGGATAATGGATAAATGAATTGCAGAATAATTATAAAATGGAATACTGTTACACAATTAAAAAAATTTTAAACCTACTGATTATGCAAAAACATTAATGAATTGCAAAAACACTACGTTAAGCAAAAATCAGATGCAAAAGTTCATTAACTTAAGAGTCTATTTATATGACACCTAAGAACAGGCCAAACTAATCTACAGTAATAAATATCAGAAAGTGGTTCCCTGGGTGTGGCAGAGGGCAAGTGATTGAATAAAAGTGGGAGAAAGACCTATATACAAATACATTTGAAAACCTAAAGTATATATTTCCCTAGGAAAACATAATTTATAAAAATTGACTCCATTAGAGATAGCAAGCTTAAAAGATCAACTCCTGTAGAAGGAACAGAGAAAGTTATCAAGGGATTACCCCACAAAAATGCACCTGGCCCAGATGGTCGTAACATGGAATTCCACCAAATCTTCAAAGATCAGATAATTTCAATGCCCCGTAAATGGTTCCAGGGCACAGAAAGTGAAGGAAAATTTCTAGTCCTTTTAAGAAGTGTAACATTGACACTTAACTCTGATATGGAGAGTAAATTAAAAAAGAAAATGACACACCAATATCACCTTTGAATATTGATGCAAATGGCTAAACAAAATATTAAGAAATAGACTCCAGTTTCACATTAGGAAAATAATGCACCAATAACCAAGCAGATATAATCCAAGGATGAAAAGTTGGTTCAGTATTAGGAAGTCCATTAACGTAATAGACCATATTTACAGATCTGAGGGGAAAAATGATTATCTCCATATATGGTCAAAAAGTCCTCAATGAAATTCAACAATTATTCCTGAAAAAAAAGAAAAAGGCTCGAGAAAATAGGAATTACTGAATACCTTCTTCACAGGTAACAGGTGTGTGTGTGCACCTCATTCCTAAGGCAGCGACTTCATAAGGAAACACTCAAGGTGTTTCCAGTAAGATCAAGGAACAGGGGTTCCCACCACCACCCATACAAGGGGTGCAACTATGGCCCCCAGCCTGGAACCCACTGTGGCCTGCCACGTGCTTTTGTAAACCCAGCCTCACTGGAACACAGCCATACCCACGCGTTTATTCACTGTCTATGGATACTTTTGTACGACAACCGCAAAGTGGGGTGCCAAGGGTGGAGACAGCCCAGCCCAAAACGCCTAAAATATTCGCCATGTGGGCCTTTAAAGCAGCAGCCTGCCAACTCCCTCCCACGGCATCGGACATGGTATTGCAGGTATGGATTGATGCAATTCGACATGAAAAGTCAACAGGATGTACAACGATTGGGGAGAAGTGAAACTCTCTCTCTTTGCAGACAACATCATAGTACATCTGGAAAACCCAGGAGAATCCATGATAAAATAACCCAGATAAGGCCGGGCACGGTGGCCCACGCCTGTAATCCCAGCACTTTGGGAGGCTGAGGCGGGCAGATCACCTGAGGTCGGGAGTTCGAGACCAGCCTGGCCAACATGGAGAAACCCTGTCTCTACTAAAAATACAAAATTAGCCAGGTGTGGAGGCACGTGCCTGTGGTCCCAGCTACTAGGGAGGCTGAGGAGGGAGAATGGCTTGAGCCTGGGAGGTGGAGGTTGCCGTGAGCCGAGATCGTGCCACTGCGCTCCAGCCTGGGCAACAAGAGTGAAACTCTGTCTCAAAAAAATAAAATAAAATAAAATAACCCCAATAAAATAATTCAGTACAAAATTAACATACAGATATCCATAACCTTTACAAACTAGAAAACGGCCAGATTAGGATACACAATTGTAGATAAAGCCCCATTTACAAAAACATCAAAGAAGCTAAAGTACTTATAAATAAACTTAAGACGTGTGCAAAACCTATATGAAGAAAACTTCAGAACATCTCCAGAGGCACAAAAAATTATATGCGAACAAATGGGAAGACACACCTCAATCTTGCATAATTATATTTGAACAAATGGGAAGACATATCTCAATCTTGCATAATTATATTTGAACAAATGGGAAGACA
>NW_012110441.1:108594-122020 GCF_000951045.1 Mandrillus leucophaeus | reverse complement strand
CTCAATCTTGCATAATTATATTTGAACAAATGGGAAGACATATCTCAATCTTGCATAATTATATTTGAACAAATGGGAAGACACACCTCAGTGCACAAGATGAGTCAACATCCTACAGACGCCTGTTCCTCCTGAGTGAATCTATCAATATGCTGTAATACTAATTAATAAACATAGCATCAAACTGATTACGCAGCTGGTAGGTTTATACTAAATATGAAAATAAATATGCAACGATAGCTACAAAAGCACAGGAAGAAAAAAAAAGCCAGGAGACAGGAGCATCTCATTCAACATCTAAGAAATACTGTCAGTCCTCTATAATTAAATCACGGAGCATGAACAGACACATCAATCAATGGACTAGAATGGGACGTCCAGAAACGGGTCCAAGCACAAATGGAAATTTGATGCATGAAAAAGGTGTCACGTCAAATCACGGGGACAGAGACAGGCTTTTCAATAACTGGTGCCTATATTAAGAAACATGATTATTGCCTGTTAAATCAGGATCATCTACAAGCTGCCACTCTCCTCCTTTAGTATATTAATTTGCTAAGTTAATTTTATGGGTATTTCCCAACATCGGAGTCCCACCTTACTCCTCGACCACTGTAACTGCAGCCGCCCATGCTTTTGTAACACAGATGGGAGTCAGTTGCTATTATTTTATCTGGAATTGTTTTGTGCAGTTTCACAGGGGAGAAGAGGCTGCGTTTCTCCTTTGAGCTGCCTGCATCGTATTTTTGCACCAGCATTTTCCTAACCTCTCAGAATTAACTGAACAGCTTTCCATCCCTTTCTAGGCTCTTGAATGGCTTAACCAGCTTGAGTATGTTCTGTTTCTTAATGTTTTCCTGAAATACGCTTCTAAAAACAAGTGGACCAGACACCTGATCCCCCTTTATTTTGAGACAACTTTCCATTCTTCCTTACCAGTGCAATTATGATTCTGTTCAGAGTAGTTCACTTACACAAAAATGTGCCTCCCAGCCTCCCACGTGGGGTGATTTAGCCCATGAGGTAGGGGCTGGGGATTGGGGACGCTCTTTCTCCTGACATGGGGCGATCCTGGTCTGGTCCCTTCATATTCCTGCAAGTAATGCAGACAAAAGGCAGCTCACAGAGCCATTGGCTGGAAGGAAGCGGGGCTGGGGGCAGCAGAAGGGGCCCGAGTGCCCAGCAACACCGTGGGCCCCTGGCCCAAGCCCAGCTGTGGCAGGTTCCCATCCACACTGCAAGAGGCTTCTTCTGGGCAACGCCTTTCCTTTCCTGTTTTCTCCCTAGTTTTTTTTCCCCGGTTAATTTTGTTGTAGAATTTCTACCTTCTTCAGGTGGCTGTAGAGCGTTTCACACATCTGTGTCTATCTTGTTGGCTGTCACAGGTGTGGGAAGGTTGAACCACTACCCAGGGTCCAGTTCAAACCAGAGGCTGTGTGTTCTTCCCCAGATGCCATCACACCACGCCTGATTCAGGAGGAAAGCCACACCAGAAGGATGCAGCCTCAGACCTAGAGGCTTGCTGGGCTGCAAAGCCACGTTTTTCAATCAGTAAAGTCTCCAAAAAGAAAAGTCACAGGTGCCGTGAAAATACAAAATAAATACTTGTCAAAGATCAACTCAACAGTGGGTGAGGGGAGCAGTAAGATATTATGACCGACGGAGAGAGCGGAGGAGCTGGTGGTCGCAGGCGGCAGGACAAGGCTGCTGGAAAGTCAGGTGCCGGCGACCCGAAGGCCCTCTCTCCCACCGACCTGAAGGGTGTGCCGCCCGCTTGGTTCTGGATACAGAGGTGCAGGTGCCAGGTGATGACTTCACAATGGGATTTGAACTCTGTGTTGAGCGTCTGAACAAGAAACCCAAGTCTCACAAAGCACCTCCCACTCGGAGGAAGACGTCAGGGAGCCCCTGCCCAGCTGTCACAACAAAACAGCAACACCGCAGGCTGCTCCACGATGACAAAATAGGCCAACACTTTATATGGTTTGGCGTCAGACAAGAAGCCCGTCGTTACCAGTCACCCTGAACTCCACCACGTTTCTAGAGAGGGAAATTGACCCCGCAGGACATCTGCATCCACGGGAGCCTCTAAGGAGCTACCAGAAACTGCGGTATTTGTACGTTTCATTCCCGTGCAGCTCTGAGGAAGAGGGTAGGTTCCATACTAACGTCTTTGGGTCACGAGCAGAAAGTCTGGTGAATCTGCCTGGACCCGTTCGGGGCTATTTACAAGCTCTTGGTTTGCCCAGATTTCCCCGAGGGGCTCTCTTCTCAGACCTGCTGCATTTCTCTGGGGGAGGCGGCTATGGAACACTTGAGACTTAGCTATTTATGTCACTGAATAAAGGATCCAATGCGTCCACGGGAAGATCCACAGAAAGGAAATCACTGTTTTCCTCCCAGTAGCTGGATTAATCAGCCCGACATGAAATGGACCCCGCAGGGGGTGTGAAGACAGCCTCATGCCAGCCTCCCCGAAACGGACTGAGCCCGCTACTCGAAGGCACGGAGGAGGAATGGCAGGTGGTGCCTGCCGGCAGATTAGCAAGCTGGATAATCATCTCACCATGTCCTGTGCTGCCTCGGATTTTCACCTAAAAACATAACACCTTCTCATCCAGCCTCCCGCCAGCTGGAAGAAATCTTTCTTGGAGGATTTTTGGGGACTTTAGTTTTAGCTCATGTGACCAGGCTGGGACCCCCAAGGCCAGACTTCCGTGTCCCTCGTATTACTGACCCAACCAAGAGGGTGAATTTTCATGACAGTTTTTTCCAAACTGTAAAAAAGTTTTAAAATTATAATAAAATATACATAACATAAAAATGATCATTTTAGTACCAATCGCCTGCCCCGCACAGGATGGCTGCTCTTTTTCTAAAGAGGTTAACGCTACAAACCATAAAGTCTGAAAATAGTTGTGTTAGATGTTTTGGTAAACACAGCGCGCAAAAGACAGCACCCCACAGTGGTCCCCTATTGCTTCTGCCCCAAGACTCTCCTTCCTAAATCATGCAAAAGCCTTTAGTACCACTGAAGATACCCAGAGTGAAGGAAAAAAGAAAAAAAAGAGTGAAACAGCTTTTAGTAACACTGGAAGAGAAATTAGTCAGCGAATTATTCAAGTATTTGATGAGAAGGGAAAGATTTGGGAACATGCATGGAGCAGATGTGATTAGACTCATGGATGAGCGAGAGCTGCGACGGGTTCAAAGGAGCCTGCAGAAGACAGTTCACGACAGGAATGCAGACTCACCAGGAACGGCGGAGGCTGAGTGAGATGGAGAACAGTAACCCCAAAACTGGACCAGCCCTGACAAAGGAACTGACTGTTTCTTCAAATGCTGGACAACATGATTTGGACGCAAAGACTAAACAGATTCAGCCATGGATTAATAAAAACACCAAGTTCGAATAACTATAAAGAAAGGAGAAAATGTAGATGAGTCAGAAAATAAAGTGGAGGGCCGGGCACGGTGGCTCACGCCTGTAATCCCAGCACTTTGGGAGGCCGAGACGGGCGGATCATGAGGTCAGGAGATCGAGACCATCCTGACTAACACGGTGAAACCCCGTCTCTACTAAAAATACAAAAATTAGCTGGGCGAGGTGGCGGTGAGGCATGAGAATGGCGTGAACCCGGGAGGCAGAGCTTGCAGTGAGTGGAGATCACGCCACTGCACTCCAGCCTGGGTGACAGAATAAGACTCTGCCTCAAAAAAAAAAAAAAAAAAAAAGAAAGAAAATAAAGTGGAGGAGATATTTCATCCAATACCCCAGACCGTGCCTAGGAGATACTTCATCCAACACCCCAGACTGCACCTGGGAGATACTTCATCCAACACCCCGGACCGCGCCTGGGGGATATTTCATCAAATACTCCAGACTGTGCCTGGAATAGCTCCATTCTCATCTAGACCACGAGCTGTTCAAGGAGGAAAAGTTTTAATGTGCGTTCTTCGTCCTTTGAGCAAAAAGGAAGAGAAGGAGTATCAAGAAACTCAAGAGACCCAGGAAAGAGACACTTTGAACAAAGACCATGGAAATGATAAGGAATCCAATGTTCTGCATCAGTAATTTTAATAAAGACAAATACGCTTCTGAAAGTAAAAAAAAAAAAAAAATACAATTTTAACCATTTTTAAGTGGTTAAGTGGTACTTTTTTCTTTTCTTTTCTTTTTTTTTTTTTTTTTGAGGCAGAGTCTTATTCTGTCACCCAGGCTGGAGTGCAGTGGTGCGATCTCGGCTCATTGCAACCTCCCCCTCCTGGGTTCAAGCAATTCTCCTGCCTCAGCTTCCCGAGTAGCTGGGATTACAGGTTTGCACTTGCCACCACACCCAGCTAATTTTTGCATTTTTAGTAGTGACAGGGTTTCGCCATGTTGGCCAGGCTGGTCTCGAACTCCTGACCTCAGGTGATCCACCCGCCTTGGCCTCCCACAGTGCTGGGATTCCAGGCGTCAGCCCTCGTGCCTGACCTAAGTGGTTAAATTTCAATCCTTTTGAGCTCAGTGGCCTTAAGCACATTCACATCGTTGTGCAACCATCATGACCATCCACCTTCAGAACACTCCCACCCTCCCAAACCAAAACTGTCCGCATTAAACACGTGCCCCCACTCCCCTCCCCAGCCCCGTGCGTCCCACCCGCTTTCTGCCTCTGTGAATTTGCCTCCACTGCGGACCTCATCTGAGCCGAATCAAGCAGGCTTTGACTTTGTTTCACTCCGCAGGGTCCTCTAGGTGGATCCGAGCCACAGCGCCTGTCCATTTCCTTCCTTCCTTTTTCAGCCCCTCCCGACCCCACCCCCCACCCCTGGTAACCATCAACTCTCTGTTTCTATGAGTTCCACTTTTTTCAGATTCCACATATGAGTGAGATCACGCAGAACTGTCTGTCCATGACTGACTTCACTCAGCGCCATGTCCTCCAGGCCCATCCGTAGTTTGCAAATACCAGGATTCCCTTCTTTTTCTGGTAAAATAGTATTCCACGGTGTAGACACAGAACATTTTCTTTACCTGTGCATTCACTGGTGGACGTGCACGCTGTCTCCACGTCCTGGCTACTGCAGCCACTGCTTCGACAAGCACGGGGGCAAGGGAGTCTCTGATTCTGATTTCAGCTCCTTTGGGTAAATGCTCAGCAGAGGCACTGCTGGGTCACACGGAAGTTCCATTTTTAATTTTTCGAGGAAGCTCCATGCAGCCTTCCATCGCTCTACACTAATTTACATTCCCGCCAGCAGTGCACGAGTCCCCTTCTCTCCGCACCCTCGCCAACGACTGCCTTCATCTTTTTGAAACAGCCATCCTGATGGTGCAAGATGAGCTCGCTGACGGTTTCCATTTGCACTTCCCCGTGCCTGGTGATGCCAAGCAGCTTTCCACGTACAAGCCGGCCATTCTGTGTCTCCTTTGGAGAAGCACCTATCAGGTCCTTTGCCTGGTTTTTAATCGGGTTGTTTTCTTACTCTTGAGTTGGCTGCGTTCCTTATGTATTTGGGGTCTGTCCCGCCTGTCAGACGTATGGTTGGCAAATGCGTCCTCCCATTCCGTAGGCTGCCTCTTCATTCTGTGGATGGTTTCCTTTGCTGGGCAGAAGCTTTTCAGTTTGGTGTAGTCCTGTCTGTGTAGTTCTTTTACTGCCCCACCGTTTTTAAGGCTGAATACTCCCCTCTGTAGGTAGATACCATATCGTGCCAACCCGCCCACCTGTCAGCGGAGGCTTGGTTGCCGCCTTGCTTTGGCTGGGAACACTGCTGCTGCGGCTGCACTTCCAGAAGGAAGATATCTAAGGCTGAAATCACTTCACGACACTTCGCTCTTCCCTGCAATCCCCACCTGGGATAAAAGGTGACTCAGAGGCTGTGGTGAGGGTTAAATCACACTCTGTGTCCCGCAGAGCTGGCATCCTGTGGAACGATGGTGCCAGGCACACTTGACCTGCGTTTTGCCACCGCACCTGCCTGTGCTGGGTTCACAGCTTCACCTTGGAACTCCTAGAGTTCTTGTCCTGCCTGGAGATGACCGTGGGGAGTATCCACGAGGGCCCAGGATCATCCCTGCCTGTGCTCAGCAAGATACGGGCCCTGGGCTGGTGCCAATGGAGGTCACGGACTTTGTGGCCACGGAGGGACCACGGGCCAATCCCACCCCCTTCCCATGTGGTGATGCAGACACCGGGCAACCCAGAAAGCCTGGCCCAGAGCCGGCACCCATGGCGTCAACGCCCTTTCTGTATGGCGGCTCCCATCTTAGGGGTCAGCCACTGTGTCCGGAACTGGGAGACCCAAACCACCACTGTGCCTCAGGCTGGCACCCGCCCCTCAGACCCCTGCAGCCCCTCCCTCCCCTGGGATTTAGGCAGAGACAGGGTGAGATGACGTGGGGTGCACCAAGGGGTCATTAGAAAACAGGTGAGAACGTGAAGCAGCCATGGTCGTGTGGCCTGGGGGGTGTCTGCTGAAAGGGACACCCTTTCAGCAGACACAAAGAGTTGCCATCAGCCGCCTGCTCTGAGCCGGGCAGTGGTGACACTGAGGGGCCTCGCTCGGGCTGTCTCTTATACACATCTGAGTTGCCATCAGCCGCCTGCTCTGAGCCGGGCAGTGGTGACACTGAGGGGCCTCGCTCCGGCCTGCACAGGCTGGGGGGGTGGTGCACAGGGCCTCGGGTCCTCCGCCTCCAGCCCTCCTGGCACTGCCGGGAAGGGTCTGTGCCCGCCAGCTCCTGCTACAGCTTTTCCCAATTCAGCGGTTGCCACATACTGATGATGTCCTACTAATAATAGTTCAAAGACCAAAGACATTTTCAAGGCTTGAGTATATAAAATGTCTTCTTGAAAAAGATTTTATGAGATTAGTCACAACCAAAAGCAACCTTAATTTTAACTCACAAGGCAGAATTTTTTTTAAAGACCATAAAATGCTGTTTGCTGTGTCATATGGATTCAATATCAGATTGACTTCTGGTCCAGCACTGTCACGCCAAATACTTTTACACATGTGGGCCCATCTTTCAAATATGCATCTCGAGAGTCTGTTTGTTTTCTCTTCCTCTGCCTTTCTAATCCTACAAAAGTTTTTTTTTTTTTTAACATGGTCCATGGAAAATGAGATCACTTTTCCAAATGGAAAAAAGGATTTGGCTCTAAGGTTAAGGCTGCACTTTTTTTAAGGGGAAAAAGATCACATCTATGTGCTGTTACTGAATGTCAGGAAACGGCACACTTCGCAAGAACAACGGGGCAGGTGAGGCCGGGGCAGGTGAGGCCAGAGCCTGAGGCCGGGGCAGGTGAGGCCGGAGCCTGAGGCCGGGGCAGGTGAGGCCGGAGCCGTGCTCTTCCCCAGGCACCACAGGGAACAGGGCAAATGTTCTGAGAAAGCCGGGACTTCCTCTGTCAAACCCTTTAAATATCCTGATCTCTTCCAGTTCCAGGGCAGAAAAAAATAGCCGGCAAGTACTTCAAAGAGTATTTTTGTCAAGGTCACGGCAGAGGGAAAATGAGGGAAAAGGAACAACCCTCCACAGCCCCCTGGCTGCCCCTCCTCGGAGTAAAGGGAAGTTGGGAGCATTGTGCTCCCCTGAGAGCCGTTGCCACGGTTACGGAGCCACAACACGGCGGCTAGTCACGCGAGCGGGCACCGGGCGGGCGTCGGGGCAGCTGGCCCGGCCTCCTGGAGCCAGATCACTCGCAGGGGCCGCTCCATGGGGCTTGCGTGCGTGCGAGGCAGCGCTCTGGCTTGGGGAGCTGAATAACTGGCTGTTTATAGATCCCACAAACAGTAAACGCAGCCTTGACTCTTCCACTGAGCAGCTCCAGCGTTTGAAAACAGTTCTTGAGAATGCAGCTGGTGGTTGGCCGGACGGCCACAGAGTGGGAGGCCGACTGAAGCCCCGGGGCCCTGGGAGAGCAGGCAGACGACAGCCCCCGGGCCGTCCCTCCTGACGCCCACCGCAGCCCCGGCCCACCGCAGCCCCGCTCGATTAACCCAGTGTCCTGGGCCCCTTTCTGCCTGGGAGAGACCAGCCTGTGTCGACGCTGCCTCCACCCTCGCCTTTGCTGTGGGCCCTTAGCCAGTTAATTCACCTCTCTGGGCCTTGGTTTCCTCCTGTGGAAGACAGAACGGCGACAGTGAGCGTCTGTGAGGGCGCGGTGAGCAGCAGCACCAGGCACCCTCCAGTGATCAGGGCAGCACCCGCTGTCACTGTGACTGGAGGGCAAACGGCTGTGCTGGGCAGGCAATCTGATGTCTAAAGTTGATGTCATTTTCTAGAGAACAAAACTTAGGTTTTTAAAACTGGGATCTGCTTTCTGAATGCAAACACCCGAGTGTGAAACTTACTTCACCAGAAGCAGAGTCACAACTCATAAACAAACGCGGCTGACGTTTCCACAGTGAATCTCCCTGCGGAAGCTCCAGGCCCATCCTGCCGGGGTCCTGGTGGTCGGGGAGCCATCCCTGCTGATCCCTAAGCCTGGGACCCTGCGCCCTGGGTGTGTCCTGCGCCACCAGCCCTGGCCTCGGAGACCTTGGGGCCAGAGCTGGCCTGGGCCGTCCCTCTGCACTCGCGGCTCCACACCCAGGAGAGCCCGAGGGGGCTCCGTGCTGACCTGGCTGCCTCAGAGCAGACAAGGAAGGTGGCTTGGGGATAAGAACCACCTGGTAGGAAACCAATAGCAAGACAGCTGCCGTGAGGCCTAGAGGTGGGCATTGAGCGGGAGCTGCGGCTGCTTGGTCCTCGGGAGGAACGAGGTACGCCACGGTGGTGCTGAGCAGGTTGGCGGGGGGGTTCTGGGTGCACCAGTGACCTCGGGTGGGGAAAATCCACCCAGAACAGACTGGGGCGGCTGCTGAAGCCAGGGCCACACACAGACCCACAGTTCACTGAGGGCCACTCACAGCCTCCGGAGCCTGCAGGAGCCAGGCCTGGGGGCAGAAGGCCCTGTAAGCCCCAGCCCTTCTCACAGGAGCCCATCCGTGACGACGGCACTGCCTCCTCCTAGTGTCGGCAGCTTAAAACGGAGTCACAGCCAAGCGGGTGCGACCCTGCTCACAGCGCATGGCACCTGAAACCCGGGCTGGCACAAACACTCCCTCCACCATGGAGGCCCAGGACCCTCACCCGTGCTGAAGTCGCCCGCTGGGCAGAGCCTGGGATGCAAAGGTCCAAGCCCAGCTGAGCCGAGGGCAGAGCAGGGGCCAAGTGAACACCACTGAATAGAACTCTGTGTACCTGGCTCAGTGACCACAGATGGTCAGGGGCTAACTGGACAGTCAGGGGCTAACGCGGACGGTCGGGGCTAACGCAGATGGTCAGGGGCTAACGCGGACGGTCAGAGGCTAAGGTGGACAGTCAGGGGTAAATGGTGGAGAGTTCTGGGGATGTAAAAGTCACAGAGAGCCCGATGTGCATCCCAGACACCTGCAGCGGCCTCCGAGGGGGGCGAGGAGCCGGGCACTCTGACCCCGCTGGGCAAGGGTCCCCAGCCTCCCAGAACTGGCCTGGGCTGTGGATGGGTGGGAGAGGCGGGTTGCGGTCGGGGAGAGGGTGGGCAGGTGGGTGTAAGGGGAGCTGGGCTACCCTCCCACTGTGCCCACTCTCAGGCCAGCTGCAGGGCCGGCACACTTCCTCCCTGGTGAAACCTCTGGCTGTGCCTTTGTTTATTAAATACATCTCATGAGCTCCTGAAACGAAAGCCACGTCCAAGGAGTTTCGGAACATCAGGCCCAGCAGCGACAACAGACAGTAAAACGTGGCTTTCTCTCAGCAGAAAGGCCGAAGCAGCAGCAGAAAATGCCAGGCCAGGAGATGAGGCCGAGTGTGTTCTGTGGGGCTTGTGGGACAGTGCCCAGAACAGAGCCAGGAGCAGGCTCGGGCGTCAGGGAGCTCTCTCCACAGTGGCCGGCAGGTGCCAGGGTGAGGCTGGGGCCACCCACCTCAGTACCCCCAGACACGCAGACCCCAGCCACGGCATGCGGGCTCGGTTCTCCACCCCCATCACTTCTAAAGTCAGGGACACAGGTGGGTGTGGGATGCCCCCTCCCAGCCTGCTGTCCCCGCACGGCCGTCCTCTCCAGCCCCCATGCCTCCCCTGAGGACGGGGGTGCCAGGCCCAGAGGCAGGGCAGGAGGGCATACCCTGCATGTGTCCCGGCCAGGACAGGCCCGAGGCCCGGGGCCCCTCTGTCTGGGTTGCCGCCTTGTCATGGGGGCTGCCCCATCCCTCTCTTACCCTGCCGGACTGCTTTCCCCTGTATCCCGGCTTTGTGCTCCCAGAGCCCTCTGAGTTGTGGTCCTGTGTTACCATCTGGTGTTTCATACCTTCGCTTCTGGCCTGAGTTTCTGGACGACCCGTGGCCTCCTAATCTTCATACCACGGGCCCCTTAGAGCCAGGCAGCATCACTGCGTGGAGGAAGCTGGAGGAAAGGGGACCCTCATCCCTTTTGTTTCACCTCCTGTCCCCCTCACTCGATCCTCTCCCAAAGTGTCCCTCACAGGAACGTGTGCGCAGCCCCAGCCAGAAGGGCTTCTAGGCCTTTCTTTAGGACAGCAGCCTGCAGCGGAGGAGCATCTCCCCACTTGCTAAATTTCAAATGCTGGACACTTTGGTTCCTGGGGACTTCTCAGGAATTTGCGGATGCTTCTCCAGAAACCACACCAGAGCAGCGGCGCGGCCCGGTGCCCGTCTGCCGAGCGGCTTGGGGCTTCCAGACACGCAAGGCTGTTCTCACAGCTGTTTTTGTGAGGCCCTGCTCGGCTGCCACTGGGCACAGGGCAGGGTGGACGCTGGAGCAGGCGCCTCTG
Organism: Mandrillus leucophaeus; assembly: GCF_000951045.1. NCBI lineage: Eukaryota > Metazoa > Chordata > Mammalia > Primates > Cercopithecidae > Mandrillus > Mandrillus leucophaeus. The sequence continues at coordinate 111,210 of NW_012110441.1, read as the reverse complement.
ATGACCTGGCCTGCAGTGGCCTCTGGGAAGCCGCTCGTCCAGCCCCAGAGCTGAGAAGCTCCGTTTCAGGGAACTGGTGAGATTCCCCTGCTCTGGGCTGGTGAGTCAGCTGCCCTTCCTGTTTGCCACCTCGTCCTCTCCTGGGACTTTTATTCCCCTAATTTTCGGACCCTGCTCAGCCTGGTGTTCGGCCAACTGCATCCCACCACCAGAGCTCGTGTCTCCCAGGCCGCTTCTGCCTGCATTCCACACCAGTGTCTTTCAGGGAACGGGGATGCAGGGCAGCCAGTGTCGGCCACCTGGCAGGAGGGGGACTTGAGGACAGGATCCCCAGAAAAGCCAAGGGAATCCCAGGAGTCTTGGGCTATCTGGGGTTAGGGTGTGGAGGAGATTGGGAGCCACAGCCCAGGGCGGGGCTTGGGGGTCCCAGTCAAAACACAGGTGGGAGAAATCACTTTCCTGTTCTGCCTCTGCCCTCCCAAGATGCCTTGGGACAGCCCTGCTTGGCGGGGGTGACAGCAGGATGCTGAGGCAGGGCCCTGAGGGGCAAGATCTGGAGACTCGAGAGGTTGACACAGTCGCACTGCCCGCTCCAGCACCCACCCTCCTCCTCTTGTGCAAACCTCCAGGCTGGGGAGGACTCGGGGCAAAAGTGCTCCCCCCCACGGTGCTCCCTTCAGAGGTAAACTCCTCACCCAGGAGCCAGCCCTGCCCGCCTGCCCTCCCCTCTGCCCTCCACGCAACCAGGGCCAGCCCTGCCCGGCCCCACACAGGCCCAATCGGAGCCTGTGCCCACGGGGACCAGAGCGCAGGAGCCACAGCCAGGAAAGTGGAGCCAAGCAACGGGCAAAGACAAGAGGGTTCCAGCACACAGGGAGGAAAGGAGATACCCCGGGGCAGAGAAAAGCATGCCAGCAGGAGTGAGGCTGAGCACAAAGCTGCAGCCTGGAGCTGCCACCCAGACGGAGCCAGCAAGAAACCCAGAGCCGGGAGGGTGGTTGCAGAAGGACCCTGCCTGGATAACCGCAAGTCCAGAAGATAAAACCAAGAATGGAGAGGGACGACACCAGTGCAGCAACAGACACAGGACGTCCAGAACCGAACGTGAGAGACCTCGGCTGGGAAGAGCTCACAGAGCCCCCAGCAGGAAAACCAGAGGACACGTCGCCGCAAAACTCTCGACCACCAGAAAGAAAACAGGCCGGGCACAGCGGCTCACGCCTGTCATCCCAGCACTTTGGAAGGTGGATCACTTAAGGTCAGGAGTTGGACACCAGCCTGGCCAACAGGGTGAAACCCCATCTCTACCAAAAATACAAAAATTAGCCGGGCGTGGTGGTGCACGCACCTATAATCCCAGCTACTTGGGAAGCTGAGGCAGGAGAATCACTTGAACTCGGGAGGCAGACCTTGCAGTGAGCCAAGATCGCGCCACTGCACTCCAGCCTGGGCAACAGAGTGAGACTCCGTCTCAAAATAAATAAATAAATAAATAAATAAATAAACAAACAAACAAACCATTGCAAAAGCTCCCAGGAGAGCAAGAAAAGAGCACATCCAGACCCACCAGGCTCAGCAGCAAGGCCACGTGGCCCTGCAGACTCCAGGAGAGGCTTCAGCCTGGAGCTCTACGTGCAGCCTGCTACCGTCCACGCACAAAGACACAGCAGCATTCTCCCACTCGCGAGGGCGTCAGAAGCGGACCACTGGAGGAACACTTGGGAGGAGGAACGATCGGTTAGTGAGTGATGTGATCGGGTGCCTCGGGCTGCAGGGGACACCTAACATTAGGTGCAAAGACAAGAATCTGTGACATCGGGATTAAGTTTCAGACACAGTTAACGTGCTACCAACGCGGGGAGGGCTGGAGGACGTGTCTGTGCCAGCACAGGCCCTGCTGCGGGAACATCACGACAGAAGAGCCTGAGAAGTAGCAAATCAACCTGATTCTCATTTCAAAGCTCTCATTTCAAAGGCATCCCCATGAGAACAAAAGCGGAATGTGTACCTTTAGTTCAAGAAAGCTCAATTTGTCTAACAGAGGGTTGGGGGAGAAAAAAAGGAAACCAAAGGACGTGCAGTAAATGGAAAATACGAAATAGGATGACAGAAATCAGCTCCTAAAGAATCACAAGAAGTAGGTGGACCCAGTGAAAGAAGGTGCTTGGTGTTGGGGGAGATCCCTTGACCCGCCGCCTGCAAGAGACACCTACACCGAGAAGGAAACGCTGAAAATGAAGGGACGGGGGAGACAGTCCAAGCAGCCAGGAACCAAAGCAAGCCTGAGGTAACCACCGTAAGGTCTGACGAAACGAACGCAATGGGCAAGGAGAGTCGACGTGAACTGTGCCAGGTCTGAAGAGTCACACGGCACGCAAACCTCCACCGAAACCCAGCCGTTGTCCCTAAAACCAGCCTCCCACCACATAACTTCCTGCTGCTTTGAGCGGCTGCTTTGAGTCCTTCTCACCGGCGGTTTGGGCATCTTCCTCTGTCTTGCTAAGTCACACGCTTATGTAACGAGTCATTGCCGGGTTTCCCCAGCTTCAGACACCGTCTTTAGGCCTGGCTGTGGACGCCGAGTCTGCACCTGCCGTATCTGCACCCACCTCGCCC
>NW_012110441.1:92998-108250 GCF_000951045.1 Mandrillus leucophaeus | reverse complement strand
CCCGTGCACGCTCTGGGCCAGCCTCGCCCTGTGCCCACCTTGCCCTGCGCCCGCCTTGCCCTGTGCCCGGGCACACTCTGGCCCCACCTTCCTAATCTGGCTGTGTCATGACCGCCTCAGCTACCCCTGCAGAGCTCCTGTCACCCGGGTGTGCATGGCCTGTAAATCCCCCACTCTGCCTGAACCGCTCTGTGGGCCTGGAGTTGCTGCATCTTTGCTGACTTCGTTTTCCCAGGTGCTCGCTCACTCACACCACTGATGTAGCCCACAAGCCTCTCAGCTGAAAGCACCTTCTCTGCCCTGGTTCCTGTCCATCCAGCCTCTCTGGGGCCTCTCCCGTTCTGTCTGAGGACGTCCTGCCTGGGGTGGTGGGTCCCATCTCTCCCACCGCCTCCTGGAGGGGCTCCCATCCCCACCCCAACCCCTTCTGTGGCCGGTTCTGGTGGAGAAGCCCTCCAGGGGCTTCCCAAGAAACAACCTGAAAGAAGAAAACCTCAGACCGCGCCCCTGGGTGTGCGTGAACTCCAGGTTGGAAGGCGCTTGTGCGTTTCCTCCCGGCCTCCTGCGTTCAGGTCTCTGGATCCTTTCCATGAAACCCGCCCCTCCTCTCTGGGAGCATTTAGGATTTTCTCCTTGTCCCCGAGGGTGTGGAATCTCACAGAGATCCCAGCAGGAACTTCCAACCCGGAAACTCATGCCCTCGGCTCTGGGAAGCCAGCTCAGCCTCCCCCTCCACGACTCCCTCACGTCCGATCTTCCTGGAGCTCTGACCCCTGGCGTCTCTCGGGCTCTGCTCATTTTCCTGACTTTATTATTTCCTCCTCTTTTTCCTTTACTCATGGAAAGACCTCTTCAGCTTTAACGTCAAACCCTTCTCTGGGATCGTTAGGGCTTTTGCTCTCATGCTTTTAATTGTTGAGCCCTTTTCATGTCTGAATTTCCTTTCTGCAGCGACTGATTTTCACGTGGCCAGTGCTGTGCTTTCACTGGTCTCCGAAGATCCTGATGTCAGCTGTCTTTGTCTTTCTTTTTAAGAGAATTTTTTTATGTTAATGCTTGTGTGTACATAGTAGGTGTATATATTTATGGCGTGCCTGAGACGTTTTGATACAGGCGTGTGACGCATGACAGTCACATCATGGAGAATGGGGTGTCCATCCCGCAGCACTTGCCCTTTGTGTTACAAGCAATGCAATTACAATCTTCGTTATTTTTAAATGTATGATTAAGTTACCGTTGACTGCAGTCCCCGCGTTGTGCCACAGATGCCGGGCCTCTGTCTTTTCTTCATTCCGAGCGTCTCTGTCCTTTCCAGCCTCTGTCTTTTCTTCATTCCGCCCTTCCCTTCCCTTCCCTTCCCTTCCCCTCCCCTCCAGTCCCCTCCCCTCCCTTCCCTTTCCTTTCCTCTCCTTTCCTGCCTCTGCCTCCCCTCTCCTCTCCTTTCCCTGTTTTTTCTTCATTCTGCACGTCTCTATCCTTTCCGGCCTCTGTCTTTTCTTCACTCCGTGCATCTCTGCTCCCTCCAGCTCACCTTCTCAGGTTGGCTCACTCTTGTCTTTCATGGTGGCCTCCTTCCTTAAGAACCCAGCAATGCTGGCGCGGGTGCCAGAGTGAGCCTGTGCCGTGTGTCCTGGGGGCCTCCATATCTGTGCCCCGGTCCTTTCTCTGGGCCGTCAGACCCCCTAGAAGCCTTGCGGTGGAGGCGCCCAGTGCTCTGACGCTGGTCTGGGGGAAGGGCCCAGGCTCGGTGTCCAAGTCGCCCAGCTGCCACCTCTGCAGGGCTGAGGAAGACCCCCTCGAGCTCTTCCACAGAATGGGGGGCCTGGGTGGCTAAGGACTCCTTGCCTGTTCAGCAGCTTCCGAAGCACGTCCAGCTGCGTGCACACGCGGGGACGCCCGCTACGCAGCACGTGGCCCCTCACGTTAAATGTGGCTTGATGCTGTTGTCGTTGATTCACTTTGAGAACGCGATCCGAGTCGCTCAGGCACCGGTGGCCACTGTACCACTTCCCAGCGATCTCTCTGGTTTTCAGGGCTTTACGTGGACTCATGCCCTGTGGATGCTGCCTGATTCACAGCCTCTTCCCTTAAAGTCTGTTCCTTCAGCTGCATCTGCTGGAGCCTCGGCTCACTGCCCAGCCCCAACTCGCCCCCTCCCTCACCCCCGCCTTTGACAACCCCCCAACCCCACTGGACCCCCGGGCTCACCTCCACCAGGGCATCGTCAGCACGGCCACCTGACTCACGGGGCGGCTGGTTCCTACCCAGACGGTCTGCCTGAGGAGCGAGAATCACGCCCAGACTGTGCCATGTGGCTCATGGGGCGTCTGGCTCAGCAGGGCCCCCAGGACAGCCCCAAGGCCCAGCCAGCCCTCCGTTCAGGTGACAACTGCTTGGGGCCCTTTGCTCTTGGGTCTCCACTTGGCTCCCTCTTCTCTCCTGTGTGAGGCGCCGGCAGAAACCCTCTGCACCTGCTAGTTTTGTCGTGAGCACTGCGTCCTCAGGTGTCTGGCCCAGCCACACTGTCCTCCTGCCTGCTTCCTGTTTCCGTCCGGCCAGCGGGACGTGAGGTCTCTGTGACTACCACCCAGCCTCTGCCCAGTGGCTTCGAGGTTTGAAACTGAAGTCCCCCGAAATGCTCTTCAGGGCCCAGAGGGGTCACAGCTGAGTCCTCGTCCTGGCCGATGGGAGGACGGTGCCCCTGGCTCTGACACCCCTGCCCCTTGTCACCAAGCGCCATGCCAGGCTGCCTCCCTCCAGTCTGCTCGGCCCCTCAGGGCTGCCTGGCATGAAGCAGCCTCGGCTCAGGGCCACCACGGATGCCCTGGTTTGGAAGAGACCTGCCAGGAGTCAAAACCCCACTCCTCCAGGCTCCCCCTGAGAGAGAAGCAGCAGTGGGGACCCCGGCTCCGTCTTCATGAGGGTGTGACAGATACAACCTCACAGCACCTCCGTCTCCCCATGCATAAGCAGAAGTAATGGCAGGTGTCCCCTCCGCAGGGTCATCGATGGCTGCGTGAGTCCATGAGCTTCACGGTCTTGAGGCGGCATCAGGCGGAGTAGGGCTGAGCTCTTCGTACAACAGCAGTTCAGGGCTTGGGTTCAGGAGGTGGGGGAAGCCTGAGTTTCTGCCCCAACCCTGAGCTCTTCCAACCTGAGCTTTCCCCTGTCTGGTACGATAGAGCTGTGAGGTAAGCACAGTGGTACTGGGTTGAGTGGTGACCCCCAAAATTCATTTCCTTCCAAACCCATGAACGTGACCTTCCTGTATTGGGACATAGGACAGCGGCAGACGTCGTGAAGCCGAGATGAGGTCACACTGGATTAGGGTGGGCCCTAAATCCAGTATGACTGTTGTCCTTATAAGAGGGAGATTTGCACTCAGACACACTGACGGAGATGCACAGGAAGAACATTCCAGAAGCGAGGGGGTGTGGAGTACACTCTCCCCAAGAGCCTTCGGCAACAGCCCTTCCTGCCAACACCTCGCTTGCAGCCCAATGGCGCTGGTTTTGGCTCCTGGCCTCCAGGCTGTGAAGAATAACCCCTATTGTTTGAGCCACGTGGTTTGCAGTCATTCATTAAGGCTGCCCCAGGAAGCTGACATGGTGTCACCGAGTTCCGGCAGGTACAGCGTCTGGGCACACAATCACACTGAGAAAACCCCAGCGTCCACCACCATCACCGCTATGTGTTACCGGTATTACCACTGCTGCTGTCAGAGGCCACAGAAGAGGCTGAGGAGGTCAGGCCCCTAGCCCAGGACCTCCAACAGGGCCTCATCCCTCAGCAGACAGGGTGAAAGGCAGGCGGAAGGACGCGCTGCGTGGCTGTCGTGTGGCTGCTGTGCCTGCCGTGGCAAGGGTTTGTGTGCACATAAGCACCTGGAGAGAAAATCCATCCCTGTGGATAGAGAACCCCCAAAATGGGGTCCCTGCTGTGCAAGGAGAGAACAATCCTCGTTATTTTTTCCTCCCTTTCTCTCACCGCTTTGCCCTGGCAGCAAGCCTGTTGCACAGAACCACGCAGCAGGAATGGCCGCTACGACCCCATGAGAAACATCGTCTTTCTCATCAGAAGACCAGGAGGAGTCCCCGGGAGGCAGCAGGGTGGGGGACGTCAGCAGAGGAGAGAGCAGGAGACAGGACCCCGCTTCTGTGTACAGACTGACGTGCGTCCTGGCTCACCCCAAGCTGCAGGTGTGGAACACAACAGACAACAGAGACGCAGCGTGAAGCACTCTGGGCTGCACTGACGTGAACCTGTGCCCCAGGCCCCAAGGACTGCTTGTCACGGGCCAACCCACCCAGTGCAGCAGAGGCTTCGACGATCAAACCGATATGGAAACAAGGCTCCCAGAAGGAGAGAGAACCTGCAAGCTGAGCCTCACTACTGGGCTGGCTGTGACTAAGACAAAACAAAAAATAACCCACATTCCCTAGACGGTGCCGCGGGACCCAGAGCCTCAGGGCACAGGTGAAAAGCGTCCGGGATGAAGTCTGGGTTAGTTCCCTGTTACTGCTGTAGTACATTACTGCACACTCATGGCTTCCAGCACCACAAACACATTCCCGACAGGCCCGTGGCTGAAGCCTGAAACGAGCTCCGTGGGCTAAAGCAAGGAGCCCCATGGCCGTGCTCCTTCTGCAGGCCTGGGGGAACCATCTTGCTGCCTTTCCCAGCTTCGAGAGGCTGCCTGCGCGTCACACATTCGCTCAGGGCCAAGGCCAACTATGCAGCATCACTCTGACCCTTCCGTTGCCACATCTCTTTCTCTGGCCCAGTGAGAAAGGTTCTCTACTTTTAAGGATTCTTGTGATTACATTGAACCTACTTGGATAATCTCCCCACCTCAGGACCTGCTTGATGACATCTGCGTGACCCCTTTTACCACGTAAAGTGACATTCACAGGCTCTGGGAATCAGCATGTGAACATCTTTGGGCCCATTATTCTGTCTGTCACACAATCCTAATGACTGTATATCCTGAGAACCAGAACATGGGACTAATATTGAAGGGAAAAGATGATAAACAGAGAATAACCTCTGAAATGACACAGACGGTGTAACGATAGCTAAGGATCTTAAAGAGCCAATATAACCACACTCCATGAGGGAAAGGTAAAGACTCTTGAAATTTCAAAAAAGCTAAAAAGTCCCAGCAGATACACAGACACTGTAAAAGAGAATGAAAAAGAAATTTTAGAACTGAGAAATAAAACACATGAAGTAAACATTTCATTGGATGCGTTTAATAGCAAATGGAGGTGACAGAGAAAAAAATCAGTGAAGTTAAAGACGGTTTAACTGAAATTATCTAGTCTGAGAAAGAAAACATTGAAAAAACGAACACAGTCTCAGAGATTTGTGAGGAAATATTAAAAAGTCTAACATTTTCATCAACTGAGTCTCTGAAATGGAGGGGAAGAAAAAGATGGGTGACATAAAGAATAATTTCCCAAATTTGGTGAAATAAATGAACAGGTTCAAGGAGATCAGCGAACCCTAAACAGGACAATCTCTAATATCTAAGCTCAGATACATCATAATTAAGCATCAAAATTAAAATTAAAGATAAAGAAATAGTCACAAAAGTAACCAGAGAAAAATGACACATTACACACAGGGAATGATAATTTGAATGACTGTGAATTTCTCATCAGAAACCACAGAGACCCAGAAGATAGTGGACAACAAATTTAAAGTGCTAGACAAAAAATAACTACCCAGAGTTCTATACCCAGCAAAAGTATTAATCACAAATAGAGGCAAAGCTGGGCATGGTGGCTTATACCTGTAATCCTAGCACTTTGGGATGCTGAGGCAGGAGAACTGCTTCAGGTCAGGAGTTTATGACTGACCTGGGCAACACAGCAACCCTGTATCTCTATAGAAAATTTGAAAAGTAGTTGAGCATGGTGGTGTGCACCTAATTATTTGAGACGCTGAGGCAAGAGGATTTCTTGAGCCCAAGAGTTCAAGGTTACAGTAAGCTACGATCATCCACTGCACTCCAGCCAGGGCAACAGAGTGAGACCCTGTCTCAAAAGAAAAACAAGGATAAATAAAAGACTCATCAACAGCAGACCTGCACTATAAGAAGTGCTAAAGAGAGTTCTTTTTTTTTTTTTTTTAAGCTCACTGCAACATCTGCCTCCTGGGTACAAGCAATTCTGCCTCAGCCTCCTGAGTAACTGGGATTATAGGTGTGTGCCACCACACCCAGATAATTTTTGTATTTGTAGTAGAGACAGGGTTTCACCATGTTGGCCAGGCTGATCTGGAACTCCTGACCTTGTGATCCGCCTGCCTCAGCCTCCCAAAGTGCTGGGATTACAGGCATGAGCACCGCACCCGGCCTAAAGAGAGTTCTTAAAGAGAATTGATACCAGAGGGAAATGTAAAACCTCAGGAACCAAAGGAGAACAACAGACATGGCAAATATCTGGGAAAATATATATACTATTTTAAACTCAAGTTATTTAAAATATTTCTGACTATATTGTCTGGGCCAGGCATGGTGGCTCACACCTGTAATCCCAGCACTTTGGAAGGCCTAGGCAGGCAGATCACCTGAGGTTAGGGGTTCAAGACCATCCTGGCAAACATGGTGAAATCCCATCTACTAAGAATATGAAAATTAGCTGGGTGTGGTGGTGCATGCCTGTAATTCCAACCACTTGGGAGACTGAGGCAGGAGAATCCCTTGAACCCAGGAGGTGGAGGTTGCAATGAGCCAAGATCATGCCTCCAGTCTGGGTGGTAAGAGCAAAACTCCATCTCAAAAAAAATTATATTGTCTGGAGGATTTAATGTATATAGACGTAATACATATGACAAATATAAGGCAAAAGTGTAAGAGGATTTATGTGGCTTAAGGTTTTGAGGTTCTACTTGAAGTTGTAAAATTTTAACTTTGTTAAAAGTAGGATTTATATATTATAATCCTTACAGCAACTACTAAAAAATAAGAAAACATACCCCAAAAGCCCATAGATAAGCTAAAATGTAATACCAATACATATTCCAATAGGCAAAGAGAGGGCAGAAAAGATGAAAGAGGAGAACAAAAAAATAGAAAAATAATAAAGCAGTAGACTTAAATCCAATAACATCAATGATTACTAAGGGAAAATACCAGGAATAAGGAGACGTTTTACATACAGGGTCAGCACACGTGATACATGACCCAAACCCACCAATTAGAAGACGGAGATTGTCAGACTTGATTAAAAAAAAAATCAAGGCCCAACTTACGCACTGCCAACAAAACACAAACTTTTAATATAATGACATAAATTGACTAAAAGTAAAAAGATGGAGTAAGATACTCCAAGCAAACATTAATCAAAAGAAAGCTGGCGGTGGGTGTGGGGGCTCACACCTGTAATTTCAACACTTTGGGAGGCCGGGGTGGGAGGACTGCTTGAGGCCAAGAGTTCGAGACTATCCTGAGCAACAAGGGACACCCCTATCTCTATAAAAAAGAATTTTAATTAGCTGGATATGGTGGTACATGCTTGGATCCCAGCTACTCAAGAAGCTGAGGCGGGAGGATCTCTTGAGCTCAGGAGTTCAAGGTTACAGTGAGCTATGATCACACTGCTGCACTTCAGCCTGGGTGACGGAGCAAGACCCTGTCTGTATTTATAGGAAGGAAGGAAGGAAGGAAGGAAGGAAGGAAGGAAGGAAGGAAGGAAGGAAGGAAGGAAGGAAGGAAGGAAGGAAGGAAGGAAGGGAGGGAGGGAGGGAGGGAGGGAGGGAGGGAGGGAGGGAGGGAAGGAAAAGAAAAGAAAGCTGGAATGCAATATTAGTACCAGACAAAGTGGGCTTCAGAACAAGGGAAACTACCAGGAATAAGGAGGCATTTTACACACAGGGTCAGTTCATGAAGAAAACATAGTAATATCCTAAAAGAGTATGTACCCTACAGCAGAATTCCAAAATACATAATGCAAAATCTGAAAGGACCAAAAAGAGAAATATAAAAATCCACAACTGTACTTTAAGATGTCGACATTCTTCTCTCAGGTTGAGACTAGACAGAAAATCAAGGATAACTTGAACACAACAAGTCAACTGGATATAATTAATGTTTACAGAACAACTCACACAATGACAGTGGAATACTCCTATTTTCCCAGTGCAGTGAAACAGTCATCAAGACAGACCATATTAAAATCGTCTTTAACAAATATAAAAGAATAGAAATCCATAAAAAGTATATTCTCTGACCATAACAAAATTGAGCCAGAATTCAATAGCATCAATACACCTGGAAAATGTCCAAATATTTGTAAGTTAAACAACATACTTCTAAATAACACAAGTTGAAGAGAAAGTTCCAAGGAAAATTAGAAACCATTTTGAACTAAATGAAAATGAAAACAGAGCATACCAAAATTTGGGTAATACAGTTAAAGGTGCTTAAAGAAGCTTATAGCATTAAATGCTTACATTATTGAGCAAGAATGGTTAATAAAAAAAATCAGTGATTTAAACTTCCATCTTAAGTATCTAAAGAAAAATAAAATATTTAAAACCAGAGCAAGTAGAAGGAAATAAATTACAAACAAGAAGAGTGGAAAGTAATGAAATGGAAAATGGACAAATAGACAAATTCAATAATCTAAGCTTCCACCTTAAAATGCTAGAAAAAGAAGAGGAAATTAAATCCAAACCAATCAAAGAAAAGAAAATAACAATGATAAGAACAGATATCAATAAAATTGAAAATAAAAAATAAAACTAACAGCTGCTTCTTTTAAAAAAATCAGCAAAATTGATAAACCTCTAACTCAACTGACTACGAAAAAGTGAGAGAAGACACAAATTACCAATGAAATGAAAGAGGAGACATCACCACAGAACCTACAGACATTGAAAGATCAACATAGTAATGTCATGAACAACTCTGATCACAAATTCAATAAAGTAGATGAAATGAACCAATTTCCTTGAAAGACACAAACTAGTTCAATTCACCTAAGAATAGATGACTTCATCAGTTCAAGGAAATTGAATTCATGGTTTAAAAATCTTCTAACAAAAAAAACTCCCAGATAAGATGTTTTAACTAATGAATTCTACCAAACATTTCAGGAAAAAATAATACCAATTCCTACACAATGTCTTCCAGAAAATAGAAGAGAAGGGAAAACCCTCAATTAATTTTAAGAAGCCAGCATTACCATGATATTCGAACTCATCAAAATCACACAAAAACATTACACGAAAACCACAAAAAGTATTTCTCATGAGCATAGGCACAAAAGTCCCCACAGAATATTAGCAAATTGAATTGGGCAAAATATAAATGAGATCTAGCCTAAGAATGCAAGGTTAGTTCAACATTTTAAAATCAATGTAATGCACAACATTGACAGTCTAAAGAAGGAAAACCATGATCATCTCAATAAATGCAGAAAAAGTATTTTACAAGATTTAGCATCCATTCACAATAAGAACTCTCAGAAAACGAGGAATAAAAGAGAAATTTCTTAATCTGATATGAGGCATTTACAAAACAAAACTAAAAAAAGCAGGCCGGGTGCAGTGGCTCACACCTGTAATCCCAGCACTTTGGGAGACTGAGGCAGGTGGATCACAAGGTCAGGAGTTCGAAACCAGCCTGGCCAACGTGGTGAAACCCTGTCTCTACTAAAAATATAAAAGATTAACTGGGTGTGGTGGCGGATGCCTGTAATCCCAGCTACTTGGGAGGCTGAGGCAGAGAACTGCTTGAACCCAGGAGGTGGAGGTTGCAGTGAGCCGAGATTGCACCACTGCACTCCAGCCTGGGTGACAGAGTGAGACTCCATCTCAAAAAAGAAAAAGAAAAAAAAAGCAAATCTAAGCTCATATATTGAATGTTGAAAGACTAAAGGTCTCCCCCTAAAATCAGGAACAAGGCAGATGGCCTCTTTGACCACTCCCATTCTACACTGTCCTGGACATCCTATAAGTGCAATAAGAAAGAAAAATGAGGTACGTACATTGAAAGAGTAAATATAAAACTGTCTCTATTCTCAGACAACAGTTATAATCTACGTGATGGTTCATTTCAAGTGTCAGTTGGATTGGATTGAGAGATGCCTAGACGGTTGGTGGAGAATTATTTCTAAGAGTGTTGCCAGAGAAGATTGGCATGTGGTTCAGTGGACTGAGAGAGGAAGAACCAGCCTCAATGTGGGTCAATTCCATTGGCTGGAGGCCCAGTTGGGAAAACAGGCACAAGGAGAGGAGAATTTGCCTTCTGTTCTCTCTTTCTCTCCCCTCCAGGGAATGATGCCTTTTTCTCCTCTTGCCCTTGGGCATCAGAATCCAGGCTCTTCAGCTCTTAGACTCCAGGACTTGCACCAGTGGCCTCCTGGGCGCTCTCACGCCTTTGACCTTGAACTAGGGGCTGCATCATCAGCTTCTGTAGTTCTGGGGCTTCCAGACTTGGACTGAGCCACACTACCAGCTTCTCTGGTTCTCCAGCTTGCAGACAGCCTATTGTGAAACTTGTCTGTCTTTGTGATCTTGTAAGCCAATTCCTTTAATAAGGCCCCTCACATACAACCTATTGGTTTTGTCTCTCTGGAGACTCCTAATAAAATCTATGTTTTAAAAAATCCCATGGAATCTATTTTAAAAAGCTCCAAGGACTACTAATGAGTTTAGCAAGGTCATAGGATACAAAGTCAACCTAGAAAAATAAATTGTACTTCTATACGCTAGGAATGAACTAAAAATTGAAATTAAAAAAAGTCTTATTTACAGTAAGAACAAAAATATAAAACTTAAACATGACTAACATAAATATGCAGGATATGTATGCTGAAAACTACAAAACACTGATGAACTTAATTAAAGAAAACTTAAATAGAGACACATACCATGTTCATGGGTTGGGAGAGTCAGTATTGCTCAAACGCCAATGCTCCCCAAATGGATTTACTGATATATCACAATCTCAATCAAAATCCCAGCAGGGATTTTTGTAGATATCAGTCAAGCTAATTCTAAAATTTGTATGGAAAAACAAAGGAACTAGAAGAGCCAGAACAATTCTGAGGAAGAACAAAATTGAAAGATTCACACTATTTGATATCATGACTTATTTTAAAGCTACAGTAGGTAAGATAATGTGGTATTACTGAAAGATTTAAAATACAGATATATAGAACAGAATACAGAGTCCAGAAACAGATCCACAAAAATACAGCCAATTGATTTTTCACAAAGGTATAAAGGCTATTCAGTATGGAAAGGATAGTGTTTCTAATACATAGTGCTGAGACATCTGGACAGTCACATGCAAAAACAATAAACCTTGACCCCTATCTCAGACATCTTATACCAAAGTTAACAAAAAGTGGCTCATAGACCACAATGTAGCACATGAAACTATACAACTTTAGAATAAAGCATAAAAGAAAAATCTTTGTAACCTTAGGTTAGGTAATGAAATGTGGCAACAAAATCAATCTACAAAAAGAGAAATTGATAAATTAAACTTAATCAAAATGGAATATCCTGTCAAGAGAATAAAAAGACAAGCCACAGACTAGGAGAAAATATTTATAAATCATACATATGAGAAAGGACACGTTTCCAGAATATATAAAGAGCTCTCTCAACTGTATAGAAAACAAGCAAATGACCTGGTTTTCTTAATGTGCAAAAGATCTGAAAGACCATTTACCAAAGATGACACATGGATGCAAATAAGCACGTGAAAAGATACACAGCATTGTTAGTCACCGGGAAATCCAAACTGAAGCCCTAACAAGATTCCAGTATTAAAATGGCTTTGGAAAAAGTAATACCAAGTGCAAACCCAAAGATGCTGAACAACTTGAAACACTCATTCACTGCTGGGGGATACGCGTTAAAAACACGCTTACTATTCATGAGACGAAGACCTGCGCTCACAGAAACACCTGTATGTGAATGCCTACTGCAGCTCTATTCATAAACACCAAACCCTAAAAACAACCCAAGTATCCCTCAAAAGTTGAATGACACGTGGAGTCGGTCCATACCTCATCAATAACAAGAAGCAAACCAGTGGCCCACGGCACCGTGGATGCGCCCTAACCCTAACCCGTAGCAATAACAAGAAACCAGCTGGTGACCCGCAGCACCGTGGGCAAATCTCAAGAGCACTGTGCTGAGTGAAGCTGACCTCCAAAGGCCGTGTGTGGGACTCCGTGTGCAGGACAGCCACAGAAAGGCATGGGAGAGCTGCAGGGGCAGAGCACACATCAGCCATGGCCAGGGGCAGGGGGCTGTGACTGAAAACAGCAGCAGAGGAGAAATGTTTAGGGATGGGATGGCTCCGAATCTTCATGACAGTGTCAGTCACATCACTGAATGCTGAAAAGAATGAACTTTAGTGCAGGTAAATTTTTAAATAAGTGTTACAAAATGTCCCCTGCAGTAACCATACACTTGAATTCTAGCTGAAGTTAAGCAGTCAGTGACGGCATCCAAGCCTGACAGAGACCACATCCGTGGCACTAGTGAGTCCCGCTAAACCCAATAGCCCTGTAGCCCACCTAAAAAATAGAATGAAAACCTCTGACTCGTATCGTACAGGCATTTCGGGGCCTGCTCTGGGTGCTCACATCTCTTTGGATCCCTCCCCCTTGTTTCCCTCTCCGGTCTCCCACCTCTCCCCATTCCTCCATCCTCCCACTGTTAGCACCTGCACCAAGATGTGCACCAGGGGAAGCCACAGGCTGTGGCCCATCTGTCTTGGCTTCCCTGGAGAAGGCAGGGGCTTGGAGGACAAGCCAGTGAACTCAAGACAAAGAAACGCCGGGTCCAGACTACACTCTCAGGAGTCATTTCCAAATCATTACTAAAGTTTCTCTGAACGTGTGGAGCATCTCAAATAAATAAACAAACAAACAAACAGAAATGCTGGGTCCGGCTCAGCCCCAAAGGGCACCTGGTGGCTCCAATCCTTAACTTCCTCATCTTAAATCAACAGACCATGGCCACAGCCACTCTGAAGCCTGTGCCAGCTCAAGGCTGTTAATGGATTCAGGGTGCCCTGCCATAAACTTCCCTTTTTTCAGTTTATTGTGAAGAGATTGAAAATTAGAATTAAAAGCTGGGATTTGCTGTTGCTGTTGCTTGCTTTGCTTATTTTGCCCTGTTTGAACACTTTTAAGCTTCAAAAAGAGCATATAATCCCTTTCACTGCCCTAGCAATGCAGTGAGGAACCCTCACCATATAACCTACCAGATGCAATCTAAGAAAACTTCCAGAAACTTCTGTGGGCCAGAGGACATGAACCAGATGCGGTGGACTGAGACTTCAGGAACTACTCAACCTCCCCCGAAACACAGTGAGTGTGACCAGCGCTCTGGCCAGGCAGGGGAGTCAGACCGGGCAGCAGGAGGGCCACAGTGCCAGGAGCAGACGGGCGGGCGGACCCTGACCCCGACCCTCCGTGCCTCTTCCAAAGCCTTCTTGGAGAGTCTGCCCTGAGGGTAGCTCCAAAATATCCCACGCTGCTGGGAGCAGGACGGGAAGTCCAGTAGCAGGGAACCAGGCCCAGGCCTCCCTCCCCTAGGCTCCAGGCTTCCCAGGCCCCAGGAGCTAGGACCCATTCACTAGCAGGGTGGGGCAGAGCGAGCTGGGGGTTGTGAACTGACCTGGAGACACACAGGAGGACCTGCGGCGGGGGTCGAGCAGCCTCTCCCACGCACCAGGGGTGCACAGCTCCGCGGGAGACCAGAGGCTGCTGGCTGTGGGGCAGCCTGCCATCCGGGACCCAGTACCCTCATCTGGAGCAGGTTGGCTGGTGCCCTCCTGCCCCACCCAGGGGTCCTGAGTTCTGGCTGGAGCCCACCTTGTTACCCAGGAAGTGCCATGTTGTCCCCATCTCCTCCCTGCAAGCCCACCCAGCCCCATCCTGGGACCACCCAGCCCCATGTCTCTCCAGCCACTGGTGGAGGCAGCAACCCCCTTTTTCTTCAAAATGGCGAATGGATTCACCCCGCAGGCTCCACACCACCATCTTACGTTGTTTAGGAAAATGGTCCACAGTCTCCCCTCCCAGAGGAGTAACAGTCCCCGCGTTACAGCACAGGAAAACCCAGCACTTCAGAGTCGGGGGGATGGGGGAGATGGGGTGAAAAGCCCCCTCATCACAGAGCTTCCTGCCCAGGCCCAGAGCTTCCAGGGTGTCACATAGGCCACCCCGAGATTGAAACCACACCAGGGAAGCCCAATGCAGACTTTACCATATGCTTCATTTTAGGGGGGAAAAAGGCTTAATTTTGTACAAGGTTCTCTCTTTGACAAGCAAAAGCAGACGGTGCAGAATGAGGATGATTTTCTGATGCAGCACACAGGGCCGAGAGCTCTCAGGCTGCCTTCCCTGTCCCAGCCCACGAGGCTCACACCCGAGGCTGACTCTGACCCAGGGACACCCTTCTTCAACATATTCTGGAGTCTACTTGTCCTGATAGTTACGAAGATCACAACCGAAGGGCCTCCTGGGTGAGGGTCTGAACATGCGTGACACGGAGTACCAAGTGTCAAGCGTTTGAGGTACCAAGGGTGGCACTCACCTCCAGCAGCAGCCTTCCCTCCAGCACGGCAGACCCTGCAAGAGGACGGCTGTCTCTGGGCGAGGGGACACCGGCCGCCGGCTGCCGTGAGCTCTGCTCCTGCACGACTGTCAGAGAAGAACAGACATGTTAGGCACCCCAACCCCCGGCCTGGCCACTCTTCTTCGTTTACGTCTTTCTTGTGCCTCCCCACGTTCACCCCACAGTTCTCGCCTGACAGCTGGCCTGGGCTGCACTGACCCCTCTGCAGGCCACGCAGCATTCCACAGCACAGTCCTGAGGGTCCAAGGTGGGCCAGGAGGAGCCAATACACAGGTCCCAGGTCAGTCAGGAGGGGCAGGGGACACCAGGACATGGAGGCAGAGAATGACCTGAGGACACCCCAACCCCCACTCTGTTCCGCAGAAACTGCTCTCTGTCCCCTCCTGCCTAACCCCCCAGAGCCCACACCCAGTCTTGGGACAAAGTCCAGCTTCCTGCCAGATCCCCCTGAAGCCATCCAGGGGGTCCCTGCGGCCCCTCTCATGAGACCCACAGCACTGTTGGGCTACACCCCTTTAAGGGCTGGGCCGAGGCCCCCCGCATCCACCTGGCTCTTCTGTGCCCTGCACACCCACATCACCTCTCCCTCCTGGAACCCTGCAGCCCCCTCCCTGAGGAGCAGGCCAGGCCCCACAC
>NW_012110441.1:90853-91748 GCF_000951045.1 Mandrillus leucophaeus | reverse complement strand
GAGTGCTCTGAAATGCTGTGGCCTGAACCTCATCCTGGGTCACTGTCTCCTGCTCCTGGTCATCCTCCTGGACTTCCGTGAAGTCATCCACCCGCTAGTCAAAGTGGTTCACACTTTCCTCTGAGCTCTCCTCATCCCGCAGTCCCTGGGCCCCCAGACCCCCAGGACCAGTGTCTGTGGTGTCCCCAGGCCGTGGTGAGCACAGGTGGAGTTCAGACGCTGGGTTAACCTGCTCCCCATCAGGCCAGGACCCCGGAACCAGCCGCTGGGTTGGGCTACCACCCCACCCTCCACCAGAAAGACCACGCTGGGAGCCACTGATTCAGAATCTGAGGGGCCAGCTGCAGGGATGCTGACAAGCTAAGGTGTCCTTCGGGGGCAAGGGCCTGAGTGAGGCGGTGAGGCAGCCAGGAGCCAGGAGACAGTGGCACGGGGCGTCCTTGGGACTTGGTCTCTCTGTCCCCCTCCCTCCCTGGTCTCTGAGCCCTCACTTCTCCCTGAACTTCCATACCTGGTAAAAACTGGATTTTTGTTCACTGCACTAAATGTAACAAGAAAGGCCCCTTTTCTTCGGCCCCAAAGCAGGACGATTCCGAGGAAGCATGAACAGTCCGCCAAGGTGGGGGCATCCCTGGGATAGGGGCGGCCTCTTCCCACCTGGAAACCCCAGCATCTCAGCCTCCTGCCCTCCAGGCTCAGCCAGAGACTCCACGGTTCATACAACATGCATGTTCAGAAAGCTGAAGGCTTTTAACAATGAAAATCAAGATCTTTCTCCCAAGTGCAGACCCAGGAGAAGCCAAGGCAAGAGGCACCCTGGATGTCCCAGCAGACCACCCCGAGCCCGGGGAGAGACCCGGGCAGAAGCGGCCCCACATAGGCGCTGCTGGGGTCG
>NW_012110441.1:87263-90323 GCF_000951045.1 Mandrillus leucophaeus | reverse complement strand
CCCTCCCTGCGCCTGGGGGTCCCACCTGAGGGTCCGCCCCGGGAGGAAGCCCCCATCCCCCACCTCTCCAGCTCCAGTCTCCTCTTCTGTGATGTAGGGAGAGACTCCCCCAACCCACGCCACCGCAGCTGCCGGTGGTGACGGGCTGGGGAGGAAGGGAGCTGGGAGAGCGGTGTCGTTCCTGGGGGCTGGTGAGAAGGATGGGCCATCACCGTGGCCCTCACAAGGCACAGCTGGGCCAGCAGGAGGGGGCCACAGGGCCAGGGCGGGAGGAGCTCTGTGCACCCAAAACTGCAGAGGCCAACCTGTCCCCTGCCTCCCAGCCACCGCCCAGCCTGCTGGTCCTGCAGGGTCTACAGAGAGGGGCCCTGCCAGGAGCACTCCCAGGGCCCGCCCTGCGGGCAGTGAGAAGCTGGAGGGCCGCGTGTCAGATGAGACCGAGCCGGGCACGGGCAGGGCGGCCCTCTCAGAGGTGAACAGGCCACACGGCTGGGCCTGAACCCGAATCTGTAGCCTGGGCACCCTCTGTGTCCTGCCAGCACTCTGCCTACCGCGCAGAACCTCAGCCAAATTAGAGATTCTCAGGGCCATTGCCAGCCCTCCGCCCACGGCTGCAGAGTTCACTGCAACCAAGAAGGGGCTCATCTGGAATAGCGAGAATGTGAAGTCAGCACTGAGGCCTCGGGTGACCCTGTGCCCACGGCAAGGGCTGGAGCAGAGTGGCTCCCTTGGAGGCTCAGGCTTCCCATGGGGTCCTGCTCAGGGCCCTCTGTTTCTTCACACAGAGGAGACTGAGAGCAAGGTGTCACCGGGAACCCAAGGCCACCTCATCTGGCCCCCACCACGGGCACCTGGACCTGTGACTTGGTCTGACCCACTGTCCCTGGTGAAGGAGAAGCCAGAAGGCGGGTCCAGCTCTCTGTCTGGGTGATGCCGTGATGCCCAGAAACGAAGCCACATTGCTCCCAGTCCCCTGAAGCCAATTCCCTGGTAGGGGCAGGTGAGGCGGTGCAGATGGAGGATGGGAAGTCAGCCCTGCAATTGGAGATCACACACCCCAGCCCTGTGCAGCGACTGCGGCTGAACTTTCCTGCTGTGTGCAGGGCTGAGTAAGGTCCACTTCAGGTCTTCAGTGCTGGACAGGGAGCTGGGCCCAGGGGGAGCTGAAAAGGAGGAGAGATGAAGAAACAGAAGAAGCAGAACAGGCAAAGTGGGCAGAAGAGACGTCCCTTTGTCCTTCACCCAAACCACAGCCTGGACCTGGTTCTCAGGCCTCCTGTGACCCATCCCAGGGCAGACAGGGCCCAGCCTGGATTTGGGGGCAGGTGACAGTCAGGATCCCAGTACCTTGGCTGGGAAGAAGGACATGCCTCCATGAGGCCCCAGCCCACAGCTCCACAATCCCCTCTGTGCAGTCAGGGGAGCTGGGCCCAGAAGCCAAGGGATGGATCAGCAGGGGTGGCCCCCCCAGCCTACCCCAGCCCTGGGGGAGGAGGGAAGGCCCTGAGGGGCTGTGTGCTGAGCAGCACCACTGCTTCCTATCCAGGAAGCCTGGAGGAGGAGCTCAACCAGCAGAAACCCTGCCGCTTCCTTCCTGTGAGGGCTGGAGAAGGTGGTAAGGAACGTGGGTGCTTCATGAAGGTCCCTAGTGGCAGGACTGCCCCGCCTCTCCGCAGAGCCCTCAGCAAGGCCTGAGTGGTGAAAGCAGCCAAATGAGAGGAAGGCCCGGGATCCCTTTCTTCTCCATCCTTTTCACCCAGTCCTTAACAGGCACATCGACCCTAAGCATCCTCGTTCGAAGGGACAGAACTCCACAGACAGGGGCTTAAGGGAGAGAGGAGCAGGCGGCCCCCAGGCTGACTCGGTTTAGGACTCCTTCTAGGGAATCGTCCTAAGTAAAGCTGCCTGGCAATCTGCAGCTCCTGGAAGCATTTCACCACAGAGGGCTTCAACAGCCACCACGGGAGTCGGTTCCACAGTCCCGGACAGTGAGTCCAGGACAGGTCAGCCCAGGACAGGTGGGCCCAGATACTCAGTCCTACTGTGGGACACACAAGGACCCATGCATGAGGCAGCCTGCCAGTCCCTGCTGCACCTGCCCAGGGAATGGGATGCAGAATTCCCACCACCTGCAAGCCCATTACTTCAGAGCCCCAGAGACTCCCTCAGAAAGCCTAGAGCAGGGCTGGGCTGAAACCCCGACTCAGGCGGCTGCTGTTGGCAGTCACAGCCGGCCGTCGAGCTAATGAGGACACAGGCCCAGTGTGCTGACCGACGTCACACGTCAACCACCTGCAGCACCAGGTGCTCTGATTAAATAATCCTGCCTTCTGTGTTGGGAGGTGTTTCCAGATGGGGGTCCCATTTGAATCCATGGGCTAGGTGAAGCCAGCGGTCCTCCCCAGTGTGGTGGGCAGTCCGTGGGGGGGCTGGAGACAACTAGACAGGAGGAGTCGCCCCTTTTGCCTGACTCACAGCTTGAGCCGGATCAGCCCATCTCCCCTTCTCCGGCCACGGGTGGGAATTTACGCCAGCGCCCGTGGCCCTCAGGCCTCTGGGCTTGGACTGAACTACACCTCAGCTCTCCTGGGTCTCCAGCTTGCAGTTGTCTGAGCCACCTGCTCATAATAAGCCTCCCCATATCTGTCTCCCGTCAGTTGTGTTTTACTGCAGAGCCCTAACTGACATGCCCCGCAAAGCCGGGCCCAAGGTCAGCCGAGAGCTCCGCACCAGGCCCAGCCTCTGTGATCTGGGTACTTCCAAGGCAGGCCTCCTCTGGATCACTTCCTCCTCCAGCCACCCAGGGAGGTCGGACAAGCATGATGGGAACGTACCCGTACTTTTCCGTGTCCCCGTCCCCCCACGGACACCTGCACCTTCCCGTGGGCTGCCCCTCCACCCCACACTGTCACCCATGCCTTCCCAAGACCTGTCCCCAACCCCATCACCCGTGCCTTCCCACGGACTGTCCCCCCATCACCCCCGCCTTCCCATGGACTGTCCCCCCATCACCCCTGCCTTCTCATGGACTGTCCCCCCATCACCCCTGCCTTCTCATGG
>NW_012110441.1:85277-86390 GCF_000951045.1 Mandrillus leucophaeus | reverse complement strand
CAGCCCCCTCCCTGAGGAGCAGGCCAGGCCCCACACCCCCAGGGGCTGTACCTGCATCACCTCTGCCTCCTGGAACCCCCGCAGCCCCCTCCCTGGAAAGGAGCAGGCCAGGCCCCACGCCCCTAGGGGCTGCAGAGCACTGCAGGGCAGGAAAAGGCAGGTCCAGGACAGCCACCAGTCCCACCCCCTTCCTGGTGGCTGCACACAGCCCCTAAGGACACCCCCACTCCTGAGGACGGTGCATTCTCCATTTTCGGGTGCAGAAGGGGATAGATGACATGTTCACCTCCCAGCTGGCTGAGGGCTGAGTTCTGAACCCAGTGCAGGTGCCCACTGCCCACTCAGTGTCCTCATGAACACTGGAGACACGGGAGGGATGCCCCTCCCCAGCTTCTGAGAGGACCGAGGGGCAAGGGTGTCCTGGCAACAGCTGGCCCCAGTGCGTGGACCAAAGCACACCCCAGTGAGACCGGGGGGCACCTGCCGCTCCCATGTCTCCCGGATCCTCAGCTGAAGCCCCAGGTGGTATCCGCTCAGGAAGATGCGACCTTGCCACGGGTTCTGACCTTGAGATGGCACCTAAAGGCCAGCACGCCATCCTTCGTGGTGGGCAGGCTGTGCGGGGCTCCCGTTCAAGGGCAGGCTGGTCGCCGGTGTGGCCCAAACCAGGCAGCCATTCTTCACCGGATCCGCCCACTTCCATGGGTTACGGAGACACAGCCGCTTCCAAAGCAGCCCCTCCACCACCCTGACTCCCCACTGCGCCAGGCTTAGACTCCTGGCTGCCTCCACCCCACTGCTCAGGAAGAGCCCAAACCAGACAGAAAATCAAGTTTGAGGGGCACAGCCTCATCGAAAAGTACATGTGTGTCTATTTGTAGCCCATCACAGTCCCAAAACGACGTAAGGCTGCTGGATATTTTAAGAAATAGAATAAGTACTTGAATAAAAGCTTAATGTCTCACTCAGGGTGGGCTGGACTTCCACTCTCCAGCCCCAGTGGCATTGTGTCACCTGAGAGTGCTCTGAAATGCTGTGGCCTGAACCTCATCCTGGGTCACTGTCTCCTGCTCCTGGTCATGCTCCTGTTCACCTGGGAGTGCTCTGAAATGC
>NW_012110441.1:65586-80532 GCF_000951045.1 Mandrillus leucophaeus | reverse complement strand
CTGTCCCCCCATCACCTGCACCTTCCTGGGGGCTGTCCCCTGGGCACCACCACCTGCCTGGGGCTGCACCCACTGTGAGACTCTGAGGGTCCTGGGGGTGGTGGATAACCTTGATGAAAATTTCCCTTGAATCTGATTTCACTTGCCCCTGCTCCCAGCTCAGGCTCCCTCCTGAAGACCCTTAAGACACTCTCCCATCCAGGAGTTGGATGGAGGAGTTGGATGGGATGCTCTGAGAAGCCTGGGACGTCCACCCAACCCTTCCCCGACGCCTGCTTTCGCCAGAATTGCCTGACCTGACTGTGGATCCAGGAAATGCAGCACAACAGTAACAAGGGAAGTAAATGAGCAGGGTTTCCAACAAGGGCCTGGGAGGGCGGGGCACCAGCGAGGCCCCGGGAGGACGGGGCTTCCAGCAAGGACCCGGGAGGATGGGGCACCAGCGAGGGCCTGGGAGGACGGGGCTTCCAGCAAGGACCCGGGAGGACGGGGCACCAGCGAGGGCCCGGGAGGACGGGGCAGTGCTCTCAGAGCCAAGACATTCCCAGGAGGGCACCTCTGACCCCTGCTCCCACACCCCAACCGTTTCTACAAATGCCTTTGCAAGTTTTACGTCAAATGAGGGGACCACAGCCTCAAGGCTTTCAAATATTCAAACTCTCCCTTCCTTCACTTCTCAAGAACTGGATGACAAAACCGTTTGGCCTTTTGAAGATGAAATGTAATATGTACATTCTGGAAGAAAATGTCATTTAGTGATTCTTGATGGCTACAAGTTGTATTTGCAGCACCCAGTTACTTTCTGAGCAGGCGTGTTCTGCACTGGGACGCACAGGATTCTGTCCCAGCTTCTGCACAGGAAAGGTTTAAAGGAAACACTTGGGACGGACACTCTGTGCTGGAGCGTGGGACAAGCACAGCTCTCCTCAGTGGCCCAGGAGGCATCAGGAGCACTCAGGCAGGTGACAAACACTCAGAGCAAAGCAAGTACCCACAGAGGGAGCCCAGGGAGCCAGGGGGCTCAGGCTCGTGCAGTGGGAGGCCTCAGCTCCTGAGTCAGGCTGTGCTGCGTGCTTGCCTAGATGTGGGTCTGTTCATCTGCAAGGAGCATGCGCCCCAGCCTTGCAAAGCAGGCAAGTCCACCCTGTGGGACAAAGCTGCCCTGTCAGGCTGTGGGCGGGAGGGAACCGGGACTGTGAGGGTCCCGGAGAGCCCTCAGGCATCCCAGAAAACAGCAGGCACCAGGCTGGGGGGTTAAGACAGAATGCCCAGGAAGAGAGAGGGTGAGAGGAAGACTGTG
Organism: Mandrillus leucophaeus; assembly: GCF_000951045.1. Classification (NCBI taxonomy): domain Eukaryota; kingdom Metazoa; phylum Chordata; class Mammalia; order Primates; family Cercopithecidae; genus Mandrillus; species Mandrillus leucophaeus. Next base: position 79,232 of record NW_012110441.1, on the reverse strand, counting down.
AGAAGCGGATGATTGTGCCGTGCTGCTCTTGACACGCGGGCGGGTGTATATTTAACGGAGTGTGAGGGAATGCATTCAAGGTGCTCACTGAGGGCAGAGAGAAGCAGCACATGAGAAGGGGTTCCAGCAAGTGAGTGCTGGGTGGGCGAGTGTCCTTCCAAAATCCACAACTTGTGGGGCAGAGGGGGTTTAAAATGCCCTTCAAAGTCCCAAATTCCCCTCAGCAAGAAAAAGCATCAGGAGTATAAATAAACACACTCATTTCACACAGACACGATATTTATAAAACGGGGGGCACCCGTAAGACCTATACTGCGTCAAGTTGTTGAATTTCCTATAGCAAGAATTTCTAGATTTTTCAAAAAGCATCGGAGAGCTTTAGAGATTTCACACTTCCTTACAGCGCAAAATGAACCACAAAAAAATGCATTTCCTCTGAGCCCGCGGAGACTGGGGAGGCTGCAGCTGGCAGTGCCCACGCGTTTCTCTGGTCAAGAGAATGCGCCTCTAACCACTTTCTGAGATCACAGAACCCGGGAGCCTCGGGGGGGCTCTGCGGTCACCAGAGTCGCACGCTCGTCCTGCAGGGGAAAACACACCCTAGCCTTGGAACCCCATGTTATCGTGGAAGATGCAACCAAAAATAGCTCTCTGGGGAAAGAATACTTGCACACATTGCAAATCCATATTCTCTTCATGATGCGAAACATCTGGCATAAGCAAACTATTTGGGCATTCTTGTTACATTTCAACATATCAAAGAAAAGCACAGCAGGGACAAGCCAAGGGTTCAAGAAACATTTTGTAAAACAAAACCCAAAAAACTGTGCTGGGTGCTGTTTAACCATCAAATATTCAGTGAATCAGTGTGCAGTGCACAGGTGTACAGATGAGTGAGCAGGCAACACTGCAGGCCACTAACCCCATGCGGCCGCAGCCGGAGAGAGCCCTGGCCCACGCCCTCAGGCAGAATACAGTGCTGTGGTGCACGCCCAGGGAGCCTTCACGAGGAGCCCCGCCGGCCTCTCCTACCGCGGAAGAGGGCACCGAACCCTCACCGAGTCCTCTGCCGTCTACCCACAGGTATGGATGCTGCCTCGCTTGCCAACTTTCACATCAACGAGGAGCGCCAGCTCAGCTGTCAGAGTCTCTGATTTGTTTATAAATAACGAATTTGTAAGTAAATTTATTAAGTTATGTAACTATGAATTTACAACTAACACCTATATGGGACTGACCTGCCTGTGAATCACCATTGCCTTCACGGTCCTCACACATCACTACAGGCAGTCAGTGGCCATCAGTCCTGCAATATTTACCATCAACAGATGTAGACCGAACTGAGTATGTCTCAGGGCCTTTGGTGTCCAATGCCTGGGGCCTCCTGAAGGACATGGGCCTTCGTTCGCCTGCGTGGTCATCCACGTCTTCAGGATCTGCCACTGCCAACCCCTGTCCTGGGCATACAACAGAGAAGGAGGGGACAGAGTCCAGCACCACACAAGTTAAGCACTAGGAGAGAACGAGCAGCAGAGGGGGCAGTGTCAGGTCAGAGGGGCAGAGGCTGTGATGTTAAAAATGAGGCCGGGGAAGACCTCCTGAGCGGTGAAGACAAGAGACCAGAAGGAGGGCATGGCCTTCAAAAGCTACAGGTGCGCCGAGCCTTGGATGCTGCCCCCAGCAAGGCCCACAGAGCATCACTGCCTGGCCGTGCCATATTCAAGCCCCACCAGGCTGGCTTCTCCAGTCCCCACGGCCAGTGCTGCCCACTCCTCTGTGCCCTTGACCACACACTGCAGCTCAGACCCGTGTCTATGGGGCAGGGTGGTCGTGATGGGTGCTGAGGAAGGTGTTGGTTATTCTTATATTTCTCTTTGCAAAAGGCCCAGCTGCCCAACATGACAAGTGCTCCTAAAAGACGTGACTTGCCTCACAAACATACAAATACACACCATGCAGTCCCACATCTGGCTATGCTAAGGGCCCATCGCGTGCCCCTGACCTCAAATGCATACGATGCTGTCCCACATCCGGCTATGCTGAGGGCCCACTGCATGCCCACGACCTCCCGTTCTCCCCCGCCTCCCTGGGCACTTGCTCTTCCCCCCAGCTCCTCCCGGGTGGGAGTGGCCGGGGCTTAGCTGCGCCCCCGCCAAGGACTCACTTCAGAGCTCATATAAACACCCTGCAACTTCTCCATTTTGGTTTTCCTTGTTCCTCCTGTTTATGCTTTCAGACAGTATCAAACTTACAGAAAAGCTATAATAATAATATAAAGCACCCAGATACCCCTTGTCCATGGATGAGTTTCACCAGTGTCCCAATAACATCCTTTTAGCCAAGGTGGTGCTGGACCGCGGCAGCAGCCATCGCCATGCTGCCTTAGTCCCTGCCACCTCTCCATCCTTTCCAGTATCTCCTTGGCTTTCATGGCCTGCCGGGTTTTTTGGAGATTACAGGTGAGTTATTTTGCAGACTGCCCTTCAGTTTGGGTCTGTCTGGTGTTTCCTTGTGATTTGACTGAAGTTATGCACCTCCAGCCGGAGTATCAGCAAAGCAATGCCGTGCTCCACTCACGCATCCTGTTGGGTGGTGCACAATGCCGGCTTATTCCACTATTGGCAGGGTCAGATCAATCACTTAGGACAGTGAATGCTGGGCTTTTCTGCTTCATAATTAATAGATATTTTGTGACTACAAAAATTCTGTCTCACCCCATTTTCACCACCAATTTTAGCACTAATTGATATTTCTTGCCTGAATTATGACTGTAGTGGTTACCAAATTTGATTTGCAATTCACCTCTTCTTTCTATAGTCATCTCTCTTCTTATAGTCATTAATTAGCCTGTTGTGAGGAAAAACTTATTTACTTATTTATTCATTCATTTATATAAGTGTGACCCTATAAAATCATATTTTATTCACTGGGGTATAGCCCATTACTATCATTATTCATTTTAATGCTTAAATTGTCCCAGACATGGCCAGTGGGAGCCCCTTCAAGATGGCTTCTGTGTCCTGTGACACATCTTCATCGCTGGTGACCACTGCCTTGCTTTCTGGCATGAGGTAAGTATAAAGTACCTTGTACTTTGTCTGCTCCAGCTCTTGAAAGAGCCTCCAAAAGCCCTAATTCCTTTTAATGGCAAGAAGCATTTAGAAACCAACATCTGAATGTTAAGCGTGATTGCTGCTGCTGGGGTGTCACTGTTCCGAGGCCCTCTCAGGTGACAGTGTGTGTGGAGGGGGACTGGGGGGGTGAGTGTACACACATTTTACATACATATTCATGTCTCTCTTTATATATTGAAAACCATGAGTTCACACCAATACCTCCAATTCCAATTCAACATCACAGGATTCAATAGAATGGAATTTTTTTTTCTTTACTATTTGGTAGAAATTGCTTTAAAGCTATCTGAGCCTAGACTTTCTCTGTGCAAAGATTTTAAACAACTAAATCAATTTCTTTAATGGTCCTCTGACATTCAGGTTTTCTATTTCTTCTTGAGTCAGTTTTAATAAGTTATATTTTCTAGGAATTTTTTCATTTATGTTTTCAAACTTCAAATTTATTGGCATTAATTTGTTCATAAGAGCTTCTCTTTATATTCCTAATATTGCTTATTCTTTTTTCCTTGATCAGTTTCCCAGATCTTTGTAAAGTTTATCATTTTAAAAGAACTCTATTGTATGTTTCTTTTCCATTTCATCAATATCTTCTATTATTTTCCTTATTTGACTGTCTTTTTATTTTACTGTTATTTATCAGAACTACTTAATTGAATGCTTAGCTCATTAATATTTAGCCTTTCTTCTTTTATACATAAACACTTAAGATTATTTATTTCTAAGTGTTGCTTTGGCTACATCCCACACATTTTAAATATTTCTAAATTGCATCATGTTTTCTTCTTTGACCTATGCGTTATTTACAAGTGTGTTTATTTATTTCCAAATATAAGGGTTTTCAAGTTATCTTGTTATTACGGATTTCTAGTTTATTTGCATTGAGTTCCCACCTCATTATTCTTCAATATTTTATCTTTTGAAATTTACTGAGACTTGCTTTATTGGCCAATAAGGTTTCCATATATTTACCAGTTCCATGTGGGCTTTGAAAATACATGAATTCTGTAGTTTGGGGGTATACTGATTTATGTATGTCCACTAAATTAACCTTTTTTTTTTCCTTTGCATTGTTCAAATGTTCTATAACCTTTACTGGCTTTTATTTACTTCTTCTATAAAATCCTGAGTTACAGTATTTAAAATATTTTTCTCTGATGATGAATTTATATATTCTTCCTTATAGTTCTGTCAATATTTACTTTATAGATTTTGAAATTATGTTATGGAAAGCTTAAAAATTCAAAATTATATTATCTGCTTGATGAAATGAATTGTTTAATCATTATGTATTGATTTTCTCTATCTCCAGTGGTGCTTTTTATCCCAAAATCAATTTTTTTTACATTAATATAGATTCATCATATTTTCTTCAGTTTATATTTCCCCAGTATGCCCTTTCCCATCCTTTTACTTTCATCCTTTCTGTACCTGAGAGTGTAGATGTGTTTTCTGTAAATAGCATATAGTAATCCACTTTAATAATCTTTATCTTTTAATTGTTATGTTTATTCTATTTACATTTATTGTAGTTACTGATATATTTGGACTTTTGTTCCACCTCTTTTGTGTTTCTTTTCTCCCTTCCCTTCCTAGTCTTTTCCTTTTGACTGATTACATTTTCTCACTCTTTTTTCTTTCCATTAGTTTGAAATTTCAACCCCATTTCTATGGTTGATTATCCTGAAAATTTTATTATAAATTAGATAACCATCCTCCAAAGTTAATACAAGAATCTTAGAACTTTTTAACTCATCATTATGACTAGATACTTATCTTTTTAAAATTCTTATATCACCATCATTATTTTACACAATGTGTTTGATTTGATCTGATTTACCCATATAGTCACCACCTTCTTGTTCTTCATTCCCTCTTGCATCTCAAATCTTCCACTTGGAATTCTCTTCCTTCTGCATTAAGTATATCTTTAATAATGTCCTTTAATAAAGTTATCTCTGGGTTCTCAGCTTCACTTAGTTTTTGTCTCTGAGTATTCCTTAATTTACTACCAGCCCATAAATGTATTTTTAAAGGCTTAAAATATTTTATCTTGAAGTTTTGGCTGTTATCAGTAGAAGGATGTCTCAGTTACATATTAAAAATGGAAGAGACTGTGTTAAGTAGTCAATATTCTCCCACTAGACTCTAAATACCAGGAAGCAAAGACCATAGCAGCTCTTTTTTTTTTGCTTGCATTAGAACAGGACGTTAATATGGAACTTTTCCAGTCTGAATTTTAGCTGAGGCCCCAGGACAAGAAGTGCCAATTGTTCCCAAGTGAAATTCTGGGTGACCTAGGTAGAGGAGGTGTTGAAGATGACAGAAGTTCAAGTTTGACAGGAGGGCTTCCCTGGGGAGGGGGGGGTTGCACTCTCAGTCTGTCCCCACCCCACCTGCACCATGAGAGGGATGGACAACTTTCTCCTCACTTCATTCCAAGAGGGGTTTCATGAGGCCTGCAAACGCCTACTGTGAGCCTCCTGAGGCTGGTGGGGGGCACTGAGACCCGGTGTCCCTCTTACACTCAAGAAATGCAAAGGGCAAAAGGAGACTCCTGAAGCTCCCAGTAGGCAACTGGGCTGCATGCAGAAATTAACGCTAACCCAGTAGATCAAAGGTGCACATTTCCTGTGGATCAGGTGGGGTCGTACTGCCTGAACACTGGCCTGGGATGTCTTAAATCCTGCCCAGAAGGGTTCCTGGAGATGTGAGGGCAGACCTTGGCAAGAGGCTAGAGGTACTACGGCCACCTGGGGCTAAGGAAGTGAGTATAAGGGACCAGATGGAGAGGATGCACCGCCTGAGTTGGCGAATTGTGGCAGACACCCCAGGGTACAGTGGTCACTCAGGAGACCATGAGAATGCCCCCGGAGCCCCCTGGATTCCCTGCCAGCCTTATGTGCCAGCTCTCTGCCATGCCAGCCATGCAGAACCTCTCCTGTCCTTACCTTTTATCCCTCTTGCTCCTCCCACCGGAGGGTTGGAAGCCATAGTTACCAGTGGGGGAGGACCCAGGGGGCAGCAGCCAGCCTGGCATCCAGCCTCCCACCTGCCACAGCACCAGGTGAGGTTGGGAAGAGGTTCACATGCGGAAGACAAGTAGAGTTTTAACTGTTTTGCTGGACCTATACTAATCAACAAGCCCAGCCTGCTTGGGGCCACATTAGTGGAAGACACTAAATTACCTAGAAGGGACCAGAAAAGTCCTGGGATTATCCCGGTTTCTTCCAGGCACAGAAGGAGAATCAGTCCACAAAGGAGGTTTGCTGGGCAGACATGAGAAAAATCAAAGTTGTTTTCTCTCAACCCTTGGCCAGCTTCCTTCAGGAATAAACTCAAGCACCAGGAAGGAGTGAGTAAATGAGTGAATGAGCCCCTGCTCTTCTTGGCCAGATTCATCTTTTGGAAGCAGTTAAAAGAGGTAGGAAAAGTAAAATCAGCTCCTAAAATCATCAGAGTGATCTTGCCATACAACTACAACAGTGCTGGGGAAACCATTCCTGAGGGCCTCAGGGTCTGCGGCAGGAGTGGCCTCACAACATCAGGGCAGGACCAGTTCTCATCCTCTCCTGGCTCTCAAGTACAGAGAAATACCCTAAGTTATTTTAAACTTGTGAGTCTTTGCAGGAAATGCTCCCCAAGGGGAAGTCATCTTCCAGAAGGCACCAGTGACAGAGAGGAAGGGGGCGAGAGAAAGGGTTGGAGCACAGCCTGGAGAGCTGGAAGGCACACGACCCACATGTGCTCATGCCTGCCACAGGATGAGAAAAATTGCTTCTCAGACCTGTGGTCCTGCCATGAGGGCTTGCCTTAGCCTCTAGGGCTGCTGTGACAAAATGATTTAAACATCAGAAAGTTGTTTTCTTGCAGTTCTGGAAGCTAGAAGCCCATGATCAAGGTGCCACCACATTCAGTTTCTGGTGAGGGCTCTCTTCTGGGCTTGTGGACAGCCACCTTCTTGCTGCATCTTCACATGAACTTCCTGCTGTGCTTGTGGACAGCGTGAGCCCTCCGATGTCTCTCCTTATATGTGTGCTAATCCCATCAGATCAGAGCTCTGCCCTTATGACTGCATTTAACCTTAACCTTAACTTCCTTAGAGACCCCTTCTCCAAATACAACTAAACCAGGGGCTAAGGCTTCAACATATGAGTTTTAGGGGATACAAACATTCAGTTTATAACATTCAATCCTAGCCTCCAAAATTTATGTCCTCACATGCAAAATACATTAATTCCATCCCAACAGCCCCAAAAGTCTTAACCCATTCCAGCATCAACTCTAAAGTCTAAGCCAACGTTTCATTTAACTACCGTCTAAATCAGAAATGGGTAAGACTCAAGGTACAATTTCTCCTAAAGCAGACCTGCTCTCCAGCCAAGAAGCTGCGAAGCCAGGCAAGCCATGATCTTCTAAAATACAGCGGTGAACAGGCATGGGATGGAACTCCCCATTGCAAAAGGCAGGTCACAGAAGGAAGAGAGGGGAGACGGGTCCCAAGCAAGTCACACATCTAGCAAGACAAAGCCCGGAGACCTGGAGGCCTGGGGACAATCCTCTTCGGCTCCATGCTCTGCCCAGAGGCTCGGCCTCTTTCCCAGCTCTCAGCGGCCCCACCCGCCGAAAACCAGGGGGAGACAGCCCTGCCCTGTGCCTGCGGTGGAAGAGGTACCCAATTACCTCTGAATCACCCCCAGGCACACTCTCCCCTTTCTGGAAAGATGAAGCATGCCAGGCGCTGGAGAGCGCTACCTCCTGTTCTCCTTAGGCCAAGCTGACAGTGCCTCTGTGGGCCTGGTCCCATCCCCACTCCCATCCCCACTCCTGGCCTCCGCTGAGGAGGCTTCCTGGTTGGGCTCCTGGCTCACACCCAGTCTCCCCATCAAATGGTTCCACCGCATGCAAGTCTGTCCAGACACTTTCTCTTTTTTTTTTTTTTTTTTTTTTTTTTTGAGACAGAGTCTCGCTCTGTCGCCCAGGCTGGAGTGCAGTGGCAAGATCTTGGCTCACTGCAACCTCTGCCCGCCGGATTCAAGCAATTCTCTGCCTCAACCTTCCAAGTAGCTGTGATTACAGGTGCCCGCCACCATGCCCGGCTAATTTTTATATTTTTAGTACAGACGGGGTTTCACCATCTTGGCCAGACTGGTCTTGAACTCCTGACCTTGTGATCCACCCGCCTCGGCCTCCCAAAGTGCTGGTATTACAGGCGTGAGCCACTGTGCCCGCCCCACTTTCTCATTTTTTGCAATGTGGATAGACTGATAATTTTCCAAATCTTCAAGCTCTGGTTCCTTTTCTTTTGGCAATTCCTTCAATGTATGTCTCTCCTCTGACGTCTCACTATAAGCAGTAAGGAGAAGCAAGGATTTCAACACTTTGCTTAGAAATCTCGCCAGCAAAACATCCCATTTCATCACTCGCAAGTTCCACTTCCCACAAAATGCTAGAACTCAGTCCAGCCAAGTACGTGCCACTTTATAACGAGAACCACTTTCCTCGCATTCCACAGGCACGTTCCTCACCAGAATCGGCTTTAATGCTCACGTTTCTACCAGTGTTCTGTTCGTGGGGTACGTGTGTTCTCTACGACCACAGCTCTCCCTACAATGCTCTCTCTGAGCCCTCACCAACAACGCCTTTAACACCCATAGTTCTACCAACCACTGCTTCACGGCCATCGGGGCTCTTTCTAGCACCCACCTCAAAACTCCGCCAGCCTCCACCCATCAGCCAGCTGCAAGTCACTTCCACATTCTTAAGTGTGTGGTATGTAACGCGGGGCACCCCACTTCTCTGCTTGGGCTGCTTATAATAAAACGCCACTGCCTGGGGGCCTAAACAACAGGAATTGGTTTTCCTACAGTTCTGGAGCTAAAAGCCTGTCATCAGGGTGCAGCTAGTTTGGCTCTGGTGAGGGCTGTTTCCGGCCTGCAGACAGCCGCCTTCCCCGTGTGCTCTCACAGCCCTTCTCTGGGGGCTGTTCAGCACAGAGGCGGACAGAGGGTTCTTCTGTGTCTCCTTTTTAAGGACACCGGTCCTATCAGTTCAGGGCCGCCCCCACTTATGACGTTGTTTAACCTTAATTTCTTCCTAAGAGGCCCCACCTACAAATACAGCCACACCGGGATTAGGGTTTCACTCTAGGAATAGGTGAAGGAATGAGACAAACATCCAGTCCGTTAAACGATCTTCAAGGAAAAGGTAAATCTTCAGCGAAAGCTGAAAATCAGCACGATTTGGCTGAATAACGTGTAACTTCAGGCCTAGGTTTACACACTCACTCATAATCTCAAGGACCATAGAACTTTTGACCTACTAGCAAGCGTGGGATTCCAGAGTTCAGGATCCCAGGACACCTCATGGCGCTGTGGGGCCTCTGTTCTGGCCCACCCAGGGTGGGGTGAAGCGGATGTGCCCGTTCAGCCCGGGGGGAGCTTCAGAGCCAGGACTGACCCCAGGAGGGGCTCCAGGATGGACACAGGTGTGTGTTCAGGCCCCACAGTGGAGCACAGCAGATGCAAAGGAACAAGAGGACTCTGATGCCGCTGCGGGTGATGAGTGGAGGGAGCAGGGAGCGGTGTCATCCTGAAAGGAAAATCCCCAGGCTGTCAGAGTGAGGCTGTGCCACTTTCTCTCCTCGCTGCTTTGTTTTTGGGACTGTTCTACTCCCCGCTTCCCTACACAGCAACAAGAACACACACGTCTGTGCCCTGTCAGCGTTCCAGCCCCCACGCGTGGAGGTGGACACAGCCCCATGCCAGGCCTGGATGGACTCCGTGCCTGAGGGCCTCCACTCCTGGGCACTCTTCCTCAGTCGCTGACTGCAGGGGTCCTGGGAAATGCAGGGACCCCAGGGAGCTCTGGGAGGGTGGCCTGACCCACAGCTGGGCTTCAGCAACAGAGCCGGGGCTGCTGCACCCTTCCTGGTCAGTGTTAGGGTCCCACGTCCCAGGCTGTGACCACGGCTCAGCCTAGAAGGGGCCCAACTCCCCTCCCTGCCCCACAACAGGAGGGCAGAGAGCTCTGTCAAGGCGGCAGCCACTGTCTCCTCCGCACCACCTCCTTCCCTCTTATTTTGTGCCTGACTTCCCCTGGTGTGAATAGTAAAATCCCCCAGAGTGGAAAATCCCAACCTTAACAGTCACCCAGGAGAAGGGTAGAAGCTAAGAGTTTTATAACTTAAAGTGCCAATCCCCAAACAAAAATAAACCCACTGCATTCTAAAAAGCCACGAAGGTCAACATTAAACATCATAAGCAAATGCTCAGGCCATCATCACCCTTTGAGGTGAAAGCTCCTGGTTCATGTCCTTCCCAAAGGCAACTTTTTATGGCAGCCGTAATCTCTAAGTCAAGAGGCATCGTTTAAGATCCAACTTTTATAGCTTGACTTGTTTCTAATTATACAGTGGAAATGACTTCAGACAAGTTCTTAGAATTTCCTCTAAAATGTACAGCCTGAAGGGGATCACAAAAATCCCAATCCTTGGTGGAAAAGTCAGGAAGTTTATTTCCCTGTGAAAGCTGCAGCACTCTTGTAAGCCGGTGGCTCTCTGAGAGTCACTGCAGCTGTGGCAGAGGTGGGCATCTCCCGGCAGGGCAACAGGAAGCATGCAGGGTGCCCCTGCACAGGATGGCCATCAGTGCCATCGCCCGACTCGGGGCGCAGGATGGGAAGCTCACTCACTGGCAGGTTAAGAAGAACCAGGTGTCCAAACTTGCTGGAAACATCAGAATCAAAGACTTTCTGAGGCCATCAAGCCCTGGCCCGGCTGGGCACCGCGGGACCTGTGCGGAGAGGAAGTAACCTGGCCTCTTCTCCAACCTCCCAGCGAGAGGGTGAGGCTGTGCGGTGTCAGCGGCAGGAAGCCGATGCCCCACGTCTTCAGCGCGGGACACAGCCTCCCCACCGGCTGCCCCAGCCCTTCCCGCGCTGTCCAGACACGGGGACTGCCCCCTGCCATTGGCGCCGCTGAGCCACACTGCCCCATTCATGAAAGGCGTGCCCCACAAGGCAAACCTGGGAGCCTGCCCTCGATTCCACGCTGGCGCCCATGCCCGGGTGCGTACAGGGTGGTGCCCGCTCCACCACACCAGAACACACCAACCGCACCACATCTTAACCCTCCTGGAAAAGCTGCCATCCTGCACATGCGGCAAACCCGGGTCTCTCAGGTAAACTGAGTCCAACACCACCCAGCAGCCCCGAGCACCGGGAGGCCCAGGTTGGGAACGGAGATAAATATAAAATTAATAGTTTTCGACACAAAATTAGAAAACCTGGAATGTAAAACTAAAACTTGCTGTGACCTCACCACTCAGATAAGCTCTGTTAACGTTTTGTGGGATTTGATTTCCATGGGGGCTGCGGCCAGCCAGGACCCAGGAAGACCCTCAGTGTGGGGCCAGCACCAGCAGGATGCGGGGTGATGCTGAGTGTCACTGTGGCTTTCCTTTCCGCATCCCATGGGCCGCGTCCTTCCCTGGGGGTGTCTGAGGATGCGTAGAGGCCTGCAGGGGCCCAGGCACTGACAGCCTCTCGCACGCCAAGACAGATGCCCCCACCTAGAGGAGGCCCCCACCCTGACTCAAACTCAGGAGTGCAGGTGCCCGGCACAACTGCCACACGCTGCTGGTCACAGGGTTTTTAATTCTAAAAGTGCTGCAATCAAACCACGTGCAGGCACGTCACCCAACACAGAAGATGGAAGCAGCTTCTCTCCCACCCTCCCGCAACGCCAAAGGCCCCACAGTCTACACCTGCGAGTTCTCTGGGGAGATCCCAGCTCCCAGGGCAGCAACAACCGGAAATCTAAGGAAATGCCACACTTCCAAGGACAGACGAGGCACAGGCCTGGGGAGGCCTCACCCGAGATGCAGGAGCCCTGGAAGCCCCTCCCCATGAGAGGGCAGCCCCAGCAGCTGTGTCTGGGCAGGGCCTGGCATGGGCGGGGGAGGTGCCCGGCACCCCAGGGCAGCCTCCAGGTCCCATCTAGTCAGCTGCCTCAGCCTCCTGACCATGCCCAGCCCTGCTCATTCACGAAGCCGACCCCCCATTCCCTGGAGCTGGGGTCTGTGGGGAAGCACCAGTGAGGCCCAGCATGGGGAGGAACAGCCCCAGCCCCTCCCACAGGAGCTGCGCAGCTTCAGCAAACCGAGGACCCAAGGAGCAAACTGGCCCATCCCAGCAAACTGCGGCACCCTGAGAGTGTCGAGGACAGCTAGGGCCAGACCTGGCACCAGGGAAAATCCACAGCCCAGCCAGGGACCAAGTCTCCAGGTAAGTCCGGGGGTAGCGTGGGGGAAGAAGGGCGTGCACATGGTGCAACCCAGCAGACACATTTCACCTGGCCACACGGGCCCCAGGTGGACTCAGGGGAGACACAGCCCGACTCAAGTGAACGGGTGGGCGCAGGTGAGAGCCCTACCTTGGAAGAAGCTCTTCACCCGGAGGTAACTGACACTGAGACGCAGGACAGAAAGCTTGTCCAGCTTGGAGATGATGTCAGGTGGGAACGGCAGCAGGCTGGCCAGGTGGTCCAACTCGGCGTTGAGGCGGTCCCGGTGCCGCTTGGAGGGGTTGGACTTCTCTGCCCCCACGGCGGGCCTCCTGTGGGGAGATGGTCTGGGTCAGGTGGGCTTCTCCACCAGAAGCCACAGGCCCCTTGGGGCAGAAACCATCCTCTGCAGTAACCTTACTAGGAGCATCTAAGCTGCTGCCAGGACAAAAGGGGGGAAGAGGACTAAAGCTCACCCATGCCTGGAGACGTAGAAACTAAACACGGCGCACGGCAGCCAAGCACAGCTCGGTGTCTGGCGGGGACGCGGAGAGAAGGAGCAAACCAGCCCGAGAACCGCCGCTCAGAGCACAGAGACACGCGGGCACGTTTCTCCACCTCTCCACTACGGATCCCTAAGGAGGGAGGAGGACGCTTGGCCCCAGGCTGGCTCGGTGTCTAAACAAAACCTAACACATTCCAGAAAACATGAAAAGGTCCTCCTGGCATCAGCCGGGGCGTGCAGCTGCCAGGCCTGCACTTCGAGGCGCCCAAGGCCACTCCAAGCTTCGGTTTCTCTTGTACATGTTGGGGCTGAGGGCAGAATATTCAGGGACCCCCCAGGGCAAATGAGACCGGGTGCCTGCCCCTCTGGGGCCCCACAAAGGGGCAGTGAGGGCCATTACCCAATTCTCCTAATAAGCCATGGCAGCCTGCTCTACCCACAAAAAGGGACCACCCTGTGGGACTTGCACACCACGGAGCCCAGAGAGGGAGGGAGCTGACCCCACTCACCCAACCTACCTTAAAATGACAGGAGCTTGATGTGACCCTCTCACCTCAGAGGGACCGTCCTCTACAGCTGACCCATTTAGCCTCAGAGTGACCGTCCTCTACAGCTGACCCATTTAACCTCAGAGTGACCGTCCCCTACGGCTGACCCATTTAACCTCACAGTGACCGTCCCCTACGGCTGACCCATTTAACCTCACAGTGACCGTCCCCTACGGCTG
>NW_012110441.1:58192-64894 GCF_000951045.1 Mandrillus leucophaeus | reverse complement strand
CCCATTTAACCTCACAGTGACCGTCCCCTACGGCTGACCCATTTAACCATCACTGCACAGAAGCCACTTCAATTGACATCTCGTTCTAGACATCATGCCCACATGCAATCATCTGAAAGAAAGCATGGCACAGTGTGGAGTCCACTGGGACCACGTGGGGAGACTGAGCAGGGGCCAGGTACCAGCAGGACCACAGGAATGTGGCCACCTGACTTTCCACACTAACCCTTCTGGGACCTTGGCACATACAGGAGTGAGCCTGCTGTTTCCAGGGGTTTGGGTCTCTTTTGTCGAGGAGTTCCTTATTTTTCCAAGGCGTTTGCACTTATGAGTGAGCTGACACATGCAAGTTGTAGGTCTGAAACAATCTGGTCTGTCAGGAACTCCACGGCACAAACTCCATTTCTCATTGTCTAATGACCTAGGCTGTAAACCAGTCACAGAGCAGCCTGGCAGCGCCAAACCCAGAGCTATTGTTTTCAGTTGAGATATAATCCACATAACATGAAAGTAACTGTTTAAAAGTGAACAGTTCAATGTCACTTAGGGCAGCCACTAAGCCGTGCAAACCTCACCTCTATTTAGTTCCAGCCCTGAAAGAGCCCTTTACCCATCAGCAGTCTCTCTAATTCCCCTTCTGTTAGTCCTGGCAGCCCCCAGTCAGCTCTCAGCGTGGACCTTCCTACTAAAGGCATGTGGTAGAAATGGAATCAAGACATGGCCTTCTGTGGCCAGCTTCTTTCTCACAGCCTAATGTTTTCAAGGTTCATCCACATTGCTGCAGCTGTCTGTGCTTCCTTCCTCTTCAGGGCTGAGTAATATTCCCGTGTATGGATAGGCCATGTTGCTTTATCCGTCTACCCGCTAATGGACGTTTGCGTCATCTCCTCTGTTTGGCTGCTGTGAATATCGGTGCAGTGAACACTCATCTAGAAGATTCTGTTTGAATATATATATTCAATTCTCTTGAGCATATACTGAGCAGTAGAGTTGCTGGGTCATATGTTAATTCTGTTTCATTTTCTGGGGAACCACCAAACTGCTTTCCATGGTGGCTGCACTATTTTACTTTCCACCAGCAATGTAGCGGGCCTCCAGTTTCTCCACATCCTCGCCTACACTTGTTATATTCTGTTTTTTTGATTACAGCCATTCTGGTGGGTGTGGATTTGCATTTCTCTAATGACTTACGATGTTGAGCATCTTTTCAAATGCCTGTTGTCCATTTTTATATCTTCTTTGGAGAAATGGCTATTCAAGTCTTTTGCCCAGTTTTAAATTGGGTTGTTTATCTTTTTGTTTTTGAGTTGTAAGGATTCTTTAAATACTCTGGATACCAGGCCCTTACTGAGTATATGATTTGTATTTATTGTCTCCCATTCTGTGTTTTACCTTTCCTCTTTCTGGTTTGCTTTCTTTTTTTTTTTTTTTTTTTTAATGTCACACCCACCAAAAATTACTCAAGCTGCCAGCCAAGATGTAAATAGGCAGAAGAATTGGGGATGACCTGGACCTGCAATCGTGTGCAGTGGCATCCCCTGGCTGGAGGGGCCCACCTGTCAGTGAAGGACACCCAAGGCCTCCCCAGAAAACAAGGGGAGCCCCCAGTAGGCAGACAGCGGCTGGGAGAGGCCACAGAATGGGGGCACCAGAGAGATGGGAGAGATGGCCAGTGGCAGTGGGGAGAGGACAGCCAGGAGGATGCAGGGCACGACAGGATACGAGAAGCCTTGAAGCGCTGAGGGCAGCAGTTCACTTCAGTTCACTCCAGTTCACTCCAGTTCACTCCAGAGCAGAGGAGACGTGCAGGGGGATCCACCAATGCCCGCCGGCACAGAAACAGGTGTCGGAGGAGCCCCAAGCCAGCTCAGGCGGAAAGAGAGGCCCCGAAATATGCAATGCCTGTGAACAAACCTAACAAAAGACACTCAAACCACAGCTGAGAAAAATTTAAAGATCTAAATGCGCAGAAAGATATAACATGCTCTTTGATTGGATGATTCAATATTGTTAAGATGGCAGTTCTTCCCAAACTGATCTATACGTTCAATGTAATCATATTAAAATCCCAGCAGGAGTTTCTACAGAAATTGACAAGCTGATCCTACAATTGACATGGAAATGCAAAGGACCCACAATAGCCAATTAAAGAGAAGGGCACAGCTGGGTACTACCCTACTGAGTTTAAGCCCTCTCTAAAGCCACAGTATTAAAGATGATGTGGTTATTAGAGAAAACATAGAAATATAAATGAATAGAAAAGAATGGTGTGAGTCTAGAAATAGACTTCTTTGGGTCTTCTTTGGGTCTTCACTGGACAATTTACTTCACAAAGATACGAAGGCAATTCAATAGGGAAAGGAACATCTTTTCAATAAATGGTGCTGCATCAACTGTATATCCAAGAAAACAAATGGACACCAGCTCTACCCTCATGTCATACCTAAAAGTTAACTCAAAAGAGGAGTCTAGACTTCACAGTGGTTTAAACTACTGTAAAATTTTACAAGAAAATGTGAAAAAAATCCTTCAGACCTTGCGGGTAGTCACAGGACTCTTAGAACACAAAATGACAAAAAGCTCACAAGTTGGTCTTCCTCAAAAGGTTTTCAAATGTCTTTTGAAAGTCAATATCAAGAAAATTGAAAAGATAAGCCTTAGATTGGAATATTCACAACAAGGGTTTATATCCAGAATATGTGAAGAACTCTTACAACTCAATAATAAGAAAACAAAGAAGCCGATAAGAACACGGGCAATTATTTAAGCAGACACCACCAGACAAGATACATGGATGGCGAAGAAGCACATAAAGATACCCTCAACACCATTAGTCACTAGGGAAATGCACATTAAAACCCTGATGAGATACCACCAACCCATGAGGACAGTCAAAACCAAGAAGGCTGAGCACACCACGCACTGGTGGGGGTGCAGAGAAACTGGGATTCTCACACACAGTTTCTGGGAATGGGAAATGACACCACTGCTTGGGAAACAGTTAAACACGCACCTGCTGTGTCACACAGCAACTGCACTCCTAGGTATTTATCCAAGAGAAATAAAAACATACGGACTTATACAAAAATGTTCATGGTAGCTTTATTTGTAATAGTCCAAAACGGAGAACAACCTGAACTTCCATCCGCAGGTAAATGAACAGATTTGGTCTATCCATACAACAGAACACTTCGCAGCAATAAAAAAGAACAAATGGCTGGTGCTAGAAACATGGATGAATCTCAGAACCTTTATGCCAAGTGCACGCAGACAGACAAAAAGCTGTGTGATTTCATTTGCACAAAATGCTAGGACAAGCAAACCATCTACAGCGACTGGAAACAGATCAGAGGTTGCCTGGGGAAGAGCTATGGGGAGGAATTACGAGGGGCCACAAAGAAGCTCCTGGAGAGATGGAAACCCTTCCTCTCGATTTTGGTGATGACTTCACGGATGTACACAGATGTCAAAACGGACCCAACTGCACACCTTAAACGTGCAGGTCAGCTGAAATACATGTACTTCAATTATACCCAATAAACATCAAAACGCAGAAAAAAAAAAAAAAAAGGAATCCCTGTGGCTTCCAGAGTGTCGTGAGCTGAAGGCACTGTCCCTGCTGAGGACTCCGGGGAATCCCAAAAGACAAGGAGCATCAAACAGGCTTCTGGTGGCACAGGGCATTCACTCCTGGGAGAGAGCTGTGAATTCAGGATCACCCACGTCACCCACAGGATACCGAGGCTGGTGGGGAGTCAAGGGCAACGCCAAGGGGAGGGCCGTCTCAGCCGGCTGCCCAGCTTCCCCACGTCAGCTGTCCCCTGCACCCAGTGCCTGCGGGGGCCTCTCAGGAGCAGGTTCTAGACCAACTCCACCTCCGATGGCATGCTCCATGGCCTTTACCAGCCACGCCTTCCAAACAAAATTTGGGGCACACACAGACCTATCCCCCAGCACCGCAGAGGAGCCAGTCAGACCAGAGCGCTGGACACGGCCCTCAGATGCATCAGGGGCCACAACTGGGATGGCCAGAGTGGAGGGGGGGCCCCCACCCCAGCAGGGGGTGCAGGATGGGCGCCCAGACTCAACATCAAAACAATGTTTTGGCCTCCAGTTTCCCAGAGCAGGTCCCTAGAGGGGTTCCCAGGACCCTTGCACATGCCCAGCAGCCCCTCCATGGAGAAAGACACAGCAGCCTTCAGAGATGCCCATGCTTGGACATGCCAGCCTCCATCACCTTACCTAGTGTGTGCGTGCAGTGGGTGTGTGTGTCTGAGTTGGAAAACATTTCATGACTGTTCAAGTCATTCATTATCTTTCATTGCCCCTCAAATTACAACTGGTTTTCTTTTTTCCCTCTTTTTTCCTCTTTCTTCCCCAAATGCTGAAAAGTTTTAAACATAAATACATATATTGTAAGGAATGTATTCGAAGAACTAATGGGAATATTCTCCTATAAACTTGAAGTAGTGGAGATCTTCCTAATCGTGATATAAAATTAGCCACAAGAGTAAAGATTGAGGCCAGGCGCGGTGGCTCACACCTGTAATCCCAGCACTTTGGGAGGCCGAGGCAGGCGGATCACGAGGTCAGGAGATCAAGTCCATGCTGGCTAACGGTGAAACTCCATCTCTACTAAAAATACAAAAAATTAGCCATGCGTGGTGGCTGGCGCCTATAGTCACAGCTACTCAGGAGGCTGAGGCAGGAGAATGGTGTGAACCCGGGAGGCGGAGCTTGCAATGAGCCGAGATGGCACCACTGCACTCCAGCCTGGGCGACAGAGCAAGACTCCTTCTCAAAAAAAAAAGTAAAGATTGACAAATTCAACTTCATACAAATTCATTTTTTTTCTGCATGGCAAAGAACACTATATGTAAAATCAAAACTGGGGTAAAATATTTGAAACCCATTCAAAAATTAATTTCCTTAGTTTGCAAGCTCTTACAAATCAAGAGGCACAAAACATAAACAATCTACTAGAAAAATGAGCAAAAGATGTAAACACGGTTCACAGAAAAGGAGACGCAAGTCACTCTTAAACCTCACTTACGATACAAGAATGCAAATTAAAATCACCAGTATCTGAAATACACTAAGTGCTGGGGCATGGGGAGGAGGCACTGACGAGGAACTCTAACCCTAACCTCTTATGCTGGGAGGTTTGGGAACAACTATTGAAATTACAAATGCCCGTGTTTTAGCTGAGCAATTCCACATCTAGGTTTTCATCCTCCCAGTATGTGAGTGTGGGGGATTTGATTTTACCTCCTGCAAGCTAACAACTCGTTTCTGTTTCGTGGACCCTGGAAGAAGACATGAGACCCCGGAGGCGGAGACAAAGGGCTTACAACTCACGGCACAGCAAGCCACGTGAGTTCCACGTGTTCATCATTCACCCAGGTCCCCAAGTCCCGCGGGGGGATGTGGAAGCATCCTGGCTGACGCTGCATGTGCAGTGGGTTCTTGTAGCAACCAAGGAAGACTGAACTTTTTACAGGGTGAGGCTGAGGTCTGCAGGTGAAGGGCGGCCATCCCTGGGGGCCAAGGAGGATGAAGCGGGGTGTACATAGGGAGCCGGAAGGGGTGAGACGCTTCCATAGCTGTGTCCCTCAGGGGTGGGCGATGGGATGTGCTCCTGAGCCTGTGCACTTGAGAGATTTGGGTAGCAGATATATTTGTCACATTAAATAAGGAGAGGAAATAGCTTTGCCACACAGCCACAAATGCAGTCCCCATGGTAGGGCAGGCTAGGGAAGAATCAGAACTAAATTTCCTACTTTGTGTTTTTATTCCACTGCAAAGGCCTGAGAAAGGAGTTTTTAGGCCTTTGCATTTTATGTATTGGTGTTTTGAATGGCTAGTATGCTCACCTATTTCAAAACTCAGAGGAAAGTGTCTTCAGGCTGGCTCCCTGCCTAGAGACAGCTGATTTTAAGTTTTCTGTGACTCCGTCGGGAGACATTTCATGAGTAAACTAGCAAATGTGCATGCACAGTATTTATGTTTCCTCCCTTTATATATGAATTGCAGCATCCGTATCTACTGCCGTCCACCCTGGAGCTTGTTTGCAATCAGTGCAGGGCTGTGCTGTGTTTCTTCTGCAGCCCTTGGTCCCGGTCTCAGCTGAGTGCCTGGCCCCATGCGTGGTTTTGTGCATGTGCTCACTGCTGGGCCAGCGTTAGCCTGGGCACTGAGCCTACTGCATGCTGGTGTTCGATGCACAGAGTGCGAGGCCTTGGCCGCAAACTGCAGCCTTAAGGGACAAGGTAAGGTCTCCCTGTGGGACAAGGGCTCTCTTTATTGTTTACCATAACAAGACACCTAAACAAGATGTAAACAGTAAATAAGATCCTTCCTTCCCTAGGGAGGCCTTACCTCCCGGTTTCCCAGCCCCAGCTCCTCCTTGGGCCCTGCAGTGCGTGGAGGCACCATGGCCACACACTAAGGCCCAGCATTTGACACATCCAGGCACCCAGGGGCCTAACCTCAGCATCACAGCAGGTATCAGGGTGGTGAGGGCGGTGTTGCTGTGAATCTGCACAGAATCCTACAGTCCCTGCAGCCAGGGACATCATCCGACACACACACCCCACACACACACACCCCCACACACACATCCCCACACACAGCCAGGGACATCATCTGGCACACACACAGCACCCCCTCCCCGCCGCACACACACAGCCTCTTACCTCCCCC
>NW_012110441.1:54855-56582 GCF_000951045.1 Mandrillus leucophaeus | reverse complement strand
GGGGTCCCATGTTTCTGTCACCCCCAAGAGGGTACTCAGGTCCCATGTTCCTGTCACCCTGAGAAGGTATGTGGGGTCCCATGTTCCTGTCACCCAGAGAGGACACACGGGGCCACATGATCCCATCATTCCCGAGAGCACATGCAGGGCAGCAGTATCATCTCCTCTCTGTGGTGTGATCTCCCTGTGGTGTTTGTAGCAGGTCTTGCTCTTCTCATCTCTGCCCTTGATAGCCTTGTGCTTTAGGACAACAGGCTTCCTCTTTTCTATGTAAAATTCTACTCCACTCTACAGTCCTGGGATTCCACTTAGGTCACTAGCTCACAGCACCCTGAGTCCAGTTGACTACACCCACCAGCTGCCACCAACAGTGCTGGACACAGGCATGTGCCTCCCAGCGGGGCCGCTGAGGAGCAGTCCAGTATCTGTGCCCAGGCTGGTCAGCTCTCCTGTCACCTGTCTTAGAGAGGGAATCACCCTTCTTTTCTGGGAATCTTGATTTTCTTTGCATTGGGTGCAGCTGAGCCCTCACAAATGTCCTGCAGACCTGTGTGCAGTAACCATCCCATGCCAGGCTCTGGGCCAAAAGCCTTGGGGAGGAAGTTAAGGAGCCCTCACCTGACCTGAAGTGAGTGCAGCCTGGAAGAGGAGGCAGACTCACACAATATCCACCTGGTGGGAAAGTGCCATAAAAATGTCAAAAATGTGTCATGGATCCACTTTGACTATAAAGACTTAGGTAGATAAAGTAAATGGATAGAAAAAGATACACCATGCAAACATTAATCAAATGAAGCAGCTGCATGAGTCCCAGACAAAGGAGACTTCAGAACAAGGAATATCACCAGAAACAAAAAGGTGTGTTCCATAATAGTAAAGGCATCGATTTTCCAAGGAGATCTGACAATCCTAAAGGTAAACGTACCTAGCAACGGAGCTTCAAAACACATGAAGCAAAAACTAATAAAACCAAAAAGGACAATTCATGGCAGACATTAACATTTCTATCTCAGTAATCAATAGAACAACTAAATAAAATCAGTAAGGATATCCAACAACAACAGACTTGAATTGATGGAAATTTATAAAACACTCCATTCAACAATAGAAGAGTATCTGGTTTTTGCACATGTAACATTCACCAAGTAGACCATATTTCTGGGACTTAAAGCTATCCTTAACATTTTTTTTTTTTAAAAAAAAAACAGAAATCGTACGAAGTATGTTATTTGACATAATGGAATTAAACTATAAAGATATCCAGAAATTTTCCAAATATTTGGAAAGCAACCCACTTTTAAATAAGCATGGATCAAAGAGGCAGTCACAAAGAAGTTTAAAAATATTTTGAACTAAACAAAAATGAAAATACAAACATATCAGACTTTGTGGGATGCAGCTAACCAGTACTTTGATGGAAACTGACAGCATTAAGTGCTTATATTTGAGAAAATAAAAGGTCTAAAATAAGTAATCTAAGCTTCTAACAAGTAACTAGAAGAGAAGATAAACCCAAATTGAGCAGAAGGATGGAAATAATAAAAATAAGTCTATAAGACATAAAACACACAAAAAAAGAAGAATTGGCAGGGCTTGGTGGCTCATGCCTATAATCCCAGCTACTCTGGAGGCTGAGGCAGGAGAATTGCTTAAGCCTGGGAGATGGAGGTTGTGGTGAGCCAAGATCACACCACTGCACTCCAGCCTGGGAGACAGAGTGAGACTGT
>NW_012110441.1:48955-49741 GCF_000951045.1 Mandrillus leucophaeus | reverse complement strand
CCGCGCCTTCCTCCCCCGCCAGAGCGCAGCCCCGGCCCGCCAGGCTCCCGAAGCCTTCCTGGTTCCCCCTGTTCCTAAAACTCCGTTTTCAATGCAAACCCCAAGCCTCCCCTCCCATGGGTAAAATAACCCACACAAGCAGAAGGCGGGATACTTACTGTTTCTGCAGGGGCCTCCTCCGCTTCCGGCCCGCGTACGTGCACTCCCCCGGCGGGATCATCGTCCTCGGCCTGGAAGACACCGGGCACCCGGTCACCGGAAAGCGCCACATGCGCCCTGGTCCCGCCGCGACGCCCCGGGCCCCTCAGCGCGGTCCAGGAGCCCCACACCCGCGACCCCGCGAGGCCCCCACCCCGTCCTCCTCGTGGGACCCCCTGGCCCGGGACTTCTGCTCTCCAGCACCCCGCACTGAGAACGCACCGGGGCTGGGTCACGCCTGGGCCTCCCTTCGGTGGCAGGAGGGTCCCGGCCTCGCCCAGAGAAGCGGCCTGCTCTGGAGCCTGGCTCAGGGCGCCATGGCGGGAGACGTCCTGAGGAGGAAGCCATCGAGGAAGCCACGCACGGGCGGGGCGCGGCCAAGGCCTGGGCAGCCTGCAGCCTCCAAACACTCATCACGCAGGTCCCGTGTTCCCGTTACCCCCGAGAAGATATTTGGGGTCCCGTGTTCCCATCACCCCCAAGAAGGTACGTGGGTCCTGTGTTCCCGTCACCCCAAGAAGGTATGTGGGGTCCCGCATTCCTGTCACCCCCAAGAGGGTATGTGGGGTTCTATGTTCACATCACCCC
>NW_012110441.1:42723-44272 GCF_000951045.1 Mandrillus leucophaeus | reverse complement strand
AAAAAAAAAAAAAGAAACAGAAAGAAAGAAAAAGAAAAATAAATTAAACCAAAAGTTGGTTCTTTGAAAAAATCAACAAAATTGATAAACTTCTAGCCATACTGGTCAAGAAACAGAGAAGACAAATTGCCAATATCAGGAATGAAAGAGAGGACATCACTACAGATCCCACAGACATTAAAAGAAAAATTACAGAGCTGAGGCCAGGCGCAGTGGCTTACGCCTGTAATCCCAGCACTTTGGGAGGCTGAGGCAGGTGGATCACCTGAGGTCAGGAGTTTGAGACCATCCTGACCAATATGGTGAAACCCTGTCTCTACTAAAATTACAAGAATTAGCTGGGCATGGTGGCATGCACCTGTAGTCTCATCTACTTGGAAGGCTGAGGCAGGAGAATCGCTTGAACTTGGGAGGCGGAGGTTGCAGTGAGCCAAGATCGCACCACTGCACTCCAGCCTGGGCAACATAGCAAGACTTGGCCAAAAAAAAAAAAAAGAAAGAAAAGAAAAATAAAAATTATAGAGCTGGGTACAATGACTCAAGCCTGTAATCCCAGCACTTTGGAAGGCCGAGGCAGGAGGATCACCTGAGGTCAGGAGTTAGAGACCAGCCTGGCCAACATGGTGAAACCCCATCTCTACTAAAAATACAAAAAATTAGCCGGGCATGGTGGTGCATGCCTGTAATCTCAGCTACTTGAGAGGCTGAGGTAGGAGAATTGCTTGAACCTGGGAGGCAGAGGTTGCAGTGAGCCAAGATCACACCATTGCACTCCAACCTGGGCAACAAGAGCAAAACTCGATTTAGAGGGAAAAAAAAAAAATATATATATATATACACACACACACACACACACACACACGTATATATATACACACATATATATGCATATATACCTATATACACACACACACACATATATATATATATAGAGAGAGAGAATACCGCTGTGAACTGAATGTGTCCACCCACAATTCCTATGTTAAGCCCTAACTCTCCATGTGACTGTATTGGAGATAGAGCCCATACCCTCATAGGTGATTAAGATAATAAGGTTGGAGCCCTAATCTTATAGAACTGGTGCCCTATAAAAAGAGAAGAAACATCAGAGCTCTCTCTCTCCACCATGTGAGGATGCAGCAAGAAGGCAGCCATCTGTAAGGCAGGAAGAGAGGCCTCACCAGAAACCAAATCAGCCAGTACCTTGATCTTGGACTTCCCAGCCTCCAGAATGGTGTGAAATAAATTTCTGTTGTTTAAGCTATCCAGTCTATGGTAGTTTGTTATGGCAGCCCAAGCAGAATAAGACAAATACTATCCGAAAAATTAAATGATTTAGATGAAATAGAGGAATTCCTAGAAAGGCGCAATCTATCAAAACTCAAGAAAAAACAGATAATCTGGATAGCTCTATATCTATTCCAACAACATCAAAAAACCCAGGCTTAAATGGTTTCACTGGTATATCTACCAATGTAAAGAAATAATACCAATTATCTGCAATCCTTGGCAAAAAATATCAAAAATTTTTTTTTTTTTTTTTTTTTTT
>NW_012110441.1:24998-42477 GCF_000951045.1 Mandrillus leucophaeus | reverse complement strand
TGAGCCACCGCGCCCGGCCAAAAATTTTTTTAATTGTCAACTTGTTTATGAATTCAGCATTACTCTGATGCCAAACCAAAGGCATTGCATGAAAAGAAAACTAAAGACCAGCATCCTACATGAACATAGACACAAAAATCCTCAATTAAATATAGGTATTGGCAAATAGAATCCACCAATATATAAAAAGGATGATACATCACAACTAAGTGGGATTTATCCAAGGAAATTCAGGGCAGCTTCAACATCCAAACACCAATCACTGTAATCCACTATAATAATAAACTAAAAAGAAAATGCACATGATCATCTCAGTCTTTCAGAAAAACATCTGACAAAATCCAAATCCATTCATAATAATTTTTCCAAAAAACCTCTCATCAAACTAGGAACAGAAGGAAACTTAACTAACGTGATAAAGAACATCTACAAAAGCTTATAGCTAACATCACAGCTAATGGTGAAAGACTAAATGCTTCCCCCCAAGACCATGAACAAGGCAAAGCTGTGCTGTATCCCCATTCCCACTAAAATTATTTGTGTACTAGCCAGGGCAATAAGTCAGGAAAATAAGTAAAAGTCTCAAAACTGGGAAATAAATAAAAGTCATAAAACTGGGAAATAAAAATAAAATAAAATTATCTGTTCGCAGACATGATTTTACATGTAGAAAATTCCAAAAAGACTGAGTGAAGTGGCTCACACCTATAATCCCAGCACTTTGGGAGGCCAAGGCAGGAGAATCACTTGAGTCCAGGAGTTTGAGACCAGCCTGGGCAATGTTGGAAGACCCTATCTCTACAAAAAATACTTTTCAAAAAAATTAGCCAGGTGTGGTGGCACACACCTGTAGTCCCAGCTACTCAGGAGTCTGAAGCAGGAGGATCACTTGAGCCCAGAACAGCAAGGCTGCGGTGACAGTGAGCTGTGATTGTACCACTGCACTCCAGCCTGAGTGACAGAACAAGACCCTGTCTCTTAAAAAGAGAGAGAGCAAATTCCAAAAATTTTACTAAAACCAATCACCTATAACTATTTACTGAGACCAGCAAGGTCACACAGTAAAAGGATAATAACACAAAAATCAATTGTATTTCTAGATACTAGCAACGAACAACTAGAATTCAGATATTTAAAAACTAATATCATTTACAATAGTACCCCAATAAAAATAAAATAGGTATTTCAAGAGACCTAATATATGTGTAACTGGACCCCTAATGAATAGGAGGGGAAAGGAGGTAAGAGAAAAATGTAAGAAACCGCAGAAATTTTTTCCGAATGTAATGAGAATTGTAAACCTACAGACCCAAGAAGCTTAGTGAACTCCAAGCACAAGAAACAGGAAAATTACACCAATGTATATCATAATCAAATTGCTCATTAACAGTAACAAGTAGAATAATATTTATTTTTGTATTTTTTGTAGAGATGGGTTTTCATCATGTTACCCAATCTGGCCTCAAACTCCTGGGTTCAAGCAATCCGCCACCTTGGCCTCCCAGAGTGCTGGGGTTACAGGCATGAGCCACGCACCTGGCCTAGAATAATATTAAAAGCCAGAGAAAACAGGCATTGGGTACAAAGGATAAAAAAATAAGATGACAGCAGATTCCTCATCAGAAACAAGAAGGTAGTGGAGCAACATCTTTAAAGCTGAAAGAAAAAACCCTGAAACCTAGAATTCTACATCTTATGAAAACATCATTCATAAGTGAAGGTGAAATAAAGAGCTTTCAGATGCACAAAAGCTGAAAGAAATCATCACTAGCTGACCCACACTGTAAGAAATATTACAGGCCAAAGGAAAATGATACCAGATTGTAAAATGTGTCTACAACGTGGCACAAAAAGCGCAGGAACTGACTACTAGAGGGTTAAATATGCATAATTTGTTCTTATTGCTTGATATCTTTGAAAGATAAGTGACTATTTCAGCAATAATAACAGCATGTTGTGGGGTTCACAACAAACGTGGACATAAAGTATATGGCAGCTACACAGACCCAGGAGGGGAGACATGCGTTCACAAAGTGGGGTGACAGTACTCAGAAGCTGTGCCAGCTGCCCGTTTGTTGCCTCTAGGCTCCAGACCCCCCCGTCCTGCCTGCTCTGCATTAATAAGCCGCAGTCTTTCAGCACTTTTTCCTGTAGAGGGCATGATGTTGCACTGGCCTGAATACGGCCCTGGAGCAGCCCTGCAGGAAGAAGGAGACTCTCTTGGTTCCAGTGCTTCCCACTTTTTTGTGTTCCTGCTCACCACTGCCATAGACAGGGAAACTCAGCAAACCTCCCTGCCCTCCAGGGGACGGAGCTACACCTCCTCCAATGAGGATCGAGCCCCAGCCTTGGGAAGGGAGCTCCCTTCCAAGCGCGCTCCTTAGGGGCCTCCGGGGCCCCAGAGCACTATCCAGAGTTCTCCTCTCCCCCCCATAGCTGCGCCACTGTTGCTATCAATACTTCTTAATATTAAAGTTTCTCAATTCAAATAAAAAATTAAATTAAAAATATAAAACACCAACACGGTGAGACCTCATCTCTACAAAAAATAATTTTTAAAAATTAGCCAAGCATGGTGGCACATGTATGTAGTCTCAGTTACTTAGGAGACTGAGGCAGGAGGATTGCTTCAGCCTGGGAGGTCGAGGCTGCGGTGAGCCAAGATCACACCACTGCACTCCAGCCTGGGTGACAGAACAAGACCCTGTATGTATGTGTGTGTGTATATATATATATACACATAAAGAGAGAGAGAGCTGATTTTTTTAAATCCACATTTTAGAGATACACATTAAAACACATATGAAATAAATGGCATGTTAGGGATTTGCTTCTCTATAAAGTGGGGAGGACAGTGGAGTCTAAATGGTCTAGGGCTGGCAGACTGGACTTTAAATGAAACTGAATCAGCCAATATTGATAGTTGATTACCTATGCCAGCTGATGAAAAAACTGAGCTCTTTATATAATTCTCTCTCCACTTTTGTAAAATATTTGAAAAGTGCCATAATAAAATGTTTGGCTTTAAAAAAAACATTAAAAAGAAAGAAACTGTGGCATAAGAATAGAGATACTAACTGATTATGACCAGTGACCAATTGATTTTCCACAAGGCACCAAGGCTGTTCAACAGGGAAAGAACAATCTCTTCAACAAATGGTGCTGAGATAACTGGCCAGCCTGAGCAACATAGCAAGCAAGGCCTTGTCTCTAAGGGTGGGGGGGTGGGGGTGGGAAAAGCCACACACCAAATAGTGAAGTTGGATCCCTACCTCACAC
This sequence comes from Mandrillus leucophaeus, assembly GCF_000951045.1. Classification (NCBI taxonomy): domain Eukaryota; kingdom Metazoa; phylum Chordata; class Mammalia; order Primates; family Cercopithecidae; genus Mandrillus; species Mandrillus leucophaeus. The sequence goes on along the minus strand of NW_012110441.1, from coordinate 39,198 downwards.
AATATGAAAAAATTAACCTAAAATTGACTAAAGACTTAAATGTAAGAGCTAAAAATATAACACTCTCGAAGAAAACATAAGAATTCATCTTTAATGGCCTTGATTGGATAATGACCTTAAATGTAGCAGTGAATTCTTAGATTTGTCACAAAAAGCACGGGTAATAAGAGAAAAAAAATGGATAAATTGGACTTCATCAAAACTAAAAATTTTTGTGTCACAAGACATTACCAAGAAAGTGAAGAAGCAACCCACAGAATGGCAGAAAACATTTACAAATCATGTATCTGATAAGAGTCTAGTATCCAGAATAGACAAATAACTCTTACAATTCAACAACAAAAAGACAACCCAATTTTAAAATGGGCAAAGGCTTTTTTTAAAAGATGGTTGACTAGAAGCATTTCAAGCACATCTCATCCACTTAGAAGAACCAAAATAATGTGTAGATGATCACACTTTGAATCTAGTTTCCAAGAGACAACATGGGAGTTCAGCAGGAAAGTGACAGGAAAAAGCAAAACTTAGGAAGAAGGAAAGCAGGCAGCCTACGTGGCCAAGAGCGGCTGGGAACTGGGAGTGACTCCCCAGTATGAGAGGGTAAGGGCGGGTCTTCCCGCAGTCCACTTTCCCACTAGAGATTCATGCAGTCCCTGACACAGGAGAGCAACTCCACCCTCCCAATCTCTGCATCGGATTTAGGGAGACCAAGAAGGAAGTGCTCCGGGAGGGAACATGCCCTGGGTCTCACACCCTTTCTGAAATTTAAGCAGCTAGAGCAAGACACCGTTCTCCGTCCTAGTTCTTAGCAGACGGTGCATGTTCCTGTTACAAGCAGTGCCAATCCGAGGCATTAGGGAAACTTGGACTTGGACTGCTGCTTGTGGAACTGAGGTGTGAGAGTGGACCAGGACTCAGAGGCAAATGTGGCATGGGCTGCAGCTCCCAGCACTGGAAGCAGGCACCACCCCCAGGACTTGAGCAAGATGAGAATTGCCATGAGGGCTTGGTCTTGAGCTGTGCAGGGTCTACAGCCTGGAGCTGAGTTGTGGGCCAGGCACAAACTGCCAAGGCTGATGGAACAGCTTTTGTCTCCAACAGCCAGGATGGGGGAGCAAGCCACATGGGGATTGGGGCATGAAAGGAATGCAGGTCTTCCATCCATGGCCAAGGCTCTGGCTGCTGGGACTGGCCCCACCCTCCCTGTGGCAGCTGCCCCTCATCCAGGCATTCTGCCGTGGGCCCTGAAAATCACCCAGTGGCACCTGTCACAGTTGGTACATGCACTCAGGGGGCTAGAGCAAGCTTGCCTGGTCCAGCTCTGCCTGGCATCCCCCTTCCCCAGCCTGCCCACAAGACAGAGTGTGGGATCCAGGGACCAGGAGGATCCACAACCCAGTCCACCATCTGGGACACTGAGCCTTTCTCCCAGGGGACACCCTGTCACTGCCACCTCAGCTGGCATCTACCTGCAAGTGCCAGCTGCTGGCCTGGAGGCTGGCCAGCACAGCCCATTGCAACCACTGCCAACACATGCACACAGCTTGGGACCCAAAAGTGCATCTCACCACCACTGCTACCACCATTGCCCACACCACTCTGGCTGCCCAGAAACTAGGAAGTCTGCTCACTTGCACGGTACACTGCTACTATAACCAGCTTCTGAGAAAGCCACCCAGAGGCCCAAGAATCAGCCTGCCTGGTACTGCCAACACAGGTGCCAGTGTGTGCCACCATGGGGCACAAGAATACACATGGTTAGCTCACAACTGCTACCACTGAAGCCTGAAGATGGGCCCACCCAGCATCCCAGTCCCCAGCACAACTTCACCACAGCCGCCACCAATAACTACACCCTAACCAAGGAAGCCACAGATACCACTAACACTGCTAATAGCCAAATAAATCATACAGAGGCTTCACTGCTGCATGCCTCAGAAGTAAATCCAAAGGGCCCTACCCAACCAACATCCCAGTCACATCTCCAGTAAAAGGTGCCCTCCAACAACAAAAGTAAACCCCAAAATAAGAAAAAGCAACTATTATACCAGATGTGCAGAAAGCAACATAAAGACACAAGAAACATGAAAAAGCAGGGTAATATGACAATCCCAGAGAAACACAGTTCTCCAGCAGTAGATAAATCTCAACCAAAAGAAACCTCAAAATCCCAGATAAAGAATTCAAAATATTGATTTTAAAGAAGTTCAATGAGATGTGTGAGAAGTCTGAAAATTAATACAAAGAACTCAGAAGATTAATTGAGAATATGAATGAGATGTTTACCAAGGAGATAGATGTATTTAAAAAAAACAAAAACAGAAACAGAATTACAACATACATCTGAAAGCTCCAACAATAGACTAGACCAAGCAGAATAATTTCAGAACTTAAAAGACAGGCTTTTTGAAATCATCCAATCAAACAAAAACAAAGCAAAAAGAATGAGAAAGAATGAGCAAAGCCTGTGAGACACCTGGGACTATATACAGTGATTGAATTTACAAGTTATTGGTCTTCCTGAGGGTGAAGAGATATTGAGGGGCTTAGAAAACCTATTTAACGAAGTAATATATGAAAACCTGCCAAGTCTAGCAAGAGATCTAAGTATCCAGACACAGGAGGCTCAGCAATCCCCAGGAAAACATCGTGCAAAAAAGACACTACCACAGTGCACCATGAATCAGTCCAAAGTCAAAGTGAAAGAGCAAATTCTAAAAACAGCAAGAGAAAAGCATCTAGTTACCTATAAAGGAAACCTCATCAGACTAACGGTGGAGTTCTCAGCAAAAACCTGGCAGGCCAGAAGAGAATAAGGTGACATATTCAAACCGCTGCAAGAAAAAAACTTTCAGCCAACAATTTGATATCCAGCATGATTAACCTTCATAAATGAAGGAGAAATAAAGTATTTCCCAGAAAAGCTGATGCTGAGGGAATTCATCATCACGAGTCCTACAAGAACTGCTCAAGGAAGCCCTAACTTGGAAGTGAAAAGATGACATTCACCATTATGGAAACACACAAAAGTATAAAACTCACTCATAAAGCAATCACAGACGAAGAGAAAGGAATCAAATGGCACTGCTATAGAATTCAACCAAACCACAATGACAAACAGCCAGAGGAAAAGAAAGAAGCAAAGAACTTATAAAACAACTGGGACGCAATTAACAATACAACAGGAACCAAACTTTACATACCAATATTAACCTTGAATGTAAACAGGTTAAACACTCCAGTTTTTTGTTTTGTTTTTGAGATGGAGTCTCACTCTGTCACTCAGGCTGGAGTGCAGTGGTGCAGTCTTGGTTCACTGCAACCTCCACCTCCAAGGTTCAAGTGACTCTCCTGCCCCAGCCTCCTGAGTAGCTAGAACTATACGCCTGCACCACCACTCCTGGCTAATTTTTGTATGTTTAGTAGAGATAGGGTTTCACCATGTTGGCCAGGCTGATCTTGAACTCCTGACCTCAAGTGATCCACTCACCTCTGCCTCCCAAAGTGCTGGGATTACAGACATGAGCCACCGTGCCAAGACAAATGTTCCACTTTAAAGACACTGATTAGCAGAATGGATTTTTAAAAGCATGATTCAACTATCTGCTGCATACAAGAAACTCACTTTACCACTAAAGACACACATAGGCTGGGCATGGTTCCTCAAGCCTGTAATCTCAGCACTTTGGGAGGTCAAGATGGGAGGATTGCTTGAGGCCAGGAGTTTGAGACCAGCCTAGGTAACATAGCAAGACCCTGTCTCTATTTTTTTAAAAAGATACATATAGATTGAAAGTAAAGTGGGGGGGAGGGGAAATACATTCCACACAAATGGAAACCAAAAGCAAACAGGAGTAGCTATACTCATATCAGATAAAACAGACTTTATGTCAAAAACAGTAAAAAAAAAAAAAAAAAAAAAGACAAAGGTCATTATATAATGATAAAGGGATCAATTAAGCAAGAGGATATAACAATTCTACATACATATGCATCCAACAAATATTACTAGAACTAAAGAGAGAGAGAGAGAGCAATACAGTAATAGTGGGGACTTCAACACACTACTCACAGCATTAGACAGATCAGCTAGATGGAAAATCAGCAAAGAAACATGGGATTTCAACTGGACTTTAGGCCTCCACAGACATTTACATTATAGAATATTCTACCCAACAACTGCAGAAGATACATTCTTTTCATCAGCACATGGGACGTTCTCCAAGATAGACTATATGTTATGCCACAAAACAAGTCTTGGCCAGGCACGGTGGCTCACACCTGTAATCCCAGCACTTTGGGAGGCTGAGGCCGGTGGATCATGAGGTCAGGAGTTCGAGACCAGCCTGACCAACATGGTAAAACCCCATCTCTACTAAAAATACAAAAATTAGCCAGGCATGGTGGTGTACACCTGTAGTCCTAGTGACTCGGGAGGCTGAGGCAGGAGAATCACTTGAACCCAGGAGGTGGAGGTTGTGGTGAGTTAAGATCGTGCCACTGCACTCCAGCCTGGGAAACAGAGTGAGACTCCATCTTAAAAAAAAAAAAAAAAGAAAAAGAAAGTCTTAACAGATTTTTCTTTCTTTTTTCCTCTTCTTCCTCCTCGTTCTCCTCCTCTTAACAAATGTTTAAAAATTAAAATTATATTAAGTATCTTCTCAAACCACAGTGGGATAAAATCATAAATAAATACCAAGAGTAACTCTGGAAACTATACATAAATAGAAATCAAACAATATGCTTCTGGGTCAACAAAGAAATTAAGATGGAAATTTAAAAATTGCTGAAACGAATGAAAATTAAACACAACATACTTGAAAAACCTATGGTATACAGCCAAAGCAGTGCTAAGAGGGAAGTTTATAGCAGTGGTCCCCAACTTTTCTGGCATCATGTACTGGTTTTGTAGAAGACGATTTTTCCACCAACTGCAGATGTTGGTAGGGATGGTTTTGGGATAAAACTGTTCCACCTCAGATTATTAGGCATTAGATTCTCACAAGGAGCATGCAACTTAGATCCCTCACAAGCACAGTTCACAATAGGGTTTGTGCTCCTATAAGAATCTAATGCTGCTGCTCTGACAGGAGGAAGAACTCAGGTAGTAATGCTCACTTGTCCACCACTCACTCCTGCTGTTTGGCCTGGTTCCTAGCAAGCCATAGATGGGTACCGGTATGAGGTCTGGGGGTTGAGGACCCCTGGTTTATAGCATTAAATGTCTATATCAAAAAAGTAGAAAGATTATGTGCCTCAAGGAACTAGAAAAGCGAGAACAAACCAAACCAAAATTAGCAAAAGAAAGGAAATAACAAAGACCAAATAAACAAAATCAGAAATGAAAAAGGAGACATTACAACTAACACCACAGAAATACAAAAGATCATCAGAGACTATTATGAACAACTATATGCTCACAGATTAGAAAACCTAGAGGAAATGCATAAATTCCTGGAAACATACAATCTCCCAAGATTGAACCAGGAATAAATAGAAAACCTGAACAGATAAGTAATGAAAAGCAGATTTAATCAGTAATTTAAAAACCTCCCCGAAAAGAAAAGCCCACAACCAGCTGGGCTCACGCCTGTAATCCCAGCACTTTGGGAGGCTGAGGAGGGCGCATCACGAGGTCAAGAAATCAAGACCATCCTGGCCCACATGGTGAAACCCCATCTCTACTAAAAATACAAAAATTAGCTGGGCGTGGTAGTGCGTGCCTGTAGTCCCAGCTACTCGGGAGGCTGAGGCAGGAGAATGGCATGAACCCGGGAGGAGGCAGAGCTTGCAGTGAGCCAAGATCACGCCATTGCACTCCAGCCTGGGTGACAGAGCGAGACTCCCGTCTCAAAAAAAAAAAAAAAAAAAAAAAAAGAAAGAAAGAAAAAGAAGCTGAATTATACCAAACATACAAAAAAAGAACTAAGATCAGTCTTCCTGAAACTGTTCAAAAAAATTGAGTAGGAGAGAATGCTCCCTAACTCATTCTAGAAGGCCAATATAACCCAGATACCAAAATCAGACAAGGACACAACAGAAAAAGAAAACTACAGACCAATAACCCTGCTGAACATAGACTCAAAAATCCTCCGCGGTGCACGGTGGCTCACACCGTAATCCCACTTTGGGAGGCCAAGGCAGGTGGATCACTTGAGGCCAGGAATTCCAGGCCAGCCACCTGCCCAACATGGCAAAATACTATCTCTACTAAAAATGCAAAAATTATCAGGGCGTGGTGGTGTGCACCTGTAATCCCAGCTACTCAGGAGGCTGAGGCATGAGAATTGCTTGAACTTAGGAGGCAGAGGTTGCAGTGAGCAGAGATGGTGCCACTGCACTCCAGCCTGGGTGACAGAGTGAGACCCTGTCTCAAAAAATATCCCCAACAAAATATTAACTAACTGAATCCAACAGCCCGTTAGAAAGATAATACACCACAGTCAAGTAGGCTTTGTATCAGGGATGCAAGGATGGTTCAATGTATGCAAATTAATAAACATAATACATCACATAAACAGAATCAAGGACAAAAACCATACAATCAACTCAATAGATGCAGAAAATGCATTTAATAAATTTCAGCATCCCTTAATGATAAAAGTCCTCAAAAAAATTGGCACAGAAGGAACATATCACAAAATAATAAAGGCTATTTATTACAGACCCACAGCTAACATCATACTGAATGAGGAAAAGTTGAAAGCATTTCCCTTAAGAACTGGAACATGATAAAAATGCCCTCTTTCACCACTCCTATTCAATATAATACTGAAAGTCCTATCCAGAGCGATCAGGTAGGACAAAGTACATAAAAGGTATTCAGACTGGAAAAGAAGAAGTCAGATTATTCCTATTTGCCAATATGATTTTGTATCTAGAAAAACCTAAAGATTCTACCAAAAAAACCTCTTAGATAAGTGAATTCAGTAAAGTTGTAGAATACAAAATCAACATACACAAATCAGTAGCATTTCTATACACCAATAATGATCTAGCTGAGAAAGAAATCAAGAAGGCAATCTCATTTACAATAACCATTAAAAAATACATGGGAATAAATCTCTACAAGGAAAATTACAAAACACTGATGAAAGAAAATTGTAGATGACACAAACAAACAGGAAAACATCCATGTTCATAGATCAGAAGAATTCACATCATTAAAATGACCACACTGCCCAAACCAACCTACAGATTCAGTGTAATCCCTATCAAAATACCAAAGTAATTTTTCACAGAATTTGAGAAAACAATCTCAGCCCAGGCATGGTGACTCACACTTGTAATCCTAGCACTTTGGGAGGCCAAAGCAAGAAGATTGTTTGAGGCCAGGAGTTTGAGACCAGCCCAAGCAACACAGTGAGACCCCATCTCTACAAAAACATATTTTAATTTAAAATTAGTCAGGCATGGTGGCACACACCCATAGTCCAGTTACTCAGAAGGCAGAGGCGAGAGAATCTCTTGAGCCCAGGAATTCGAGGTTGCAGTGAGCTATGATTGTGGCAACGCACTCTAGGCTGGGTGACAAAGCAAGATCCCATCTCGAAGAAAAAAAGAGAAGAAGGAGGAGGAGAAGAAAAGAGAAAAAGAAAAATAATCCTAAAATTCATAAGGACCAAAAAAGAGAGAGAGGTGTGTGTCAGTGCAGGAAAAACTACCATTTATCAAACCATCAGATATTATGAGAATTCACTCACTGTCACGAGAACAGCATGGAAGAAACTGCCCCCATAATCCAATCACTTCCCGCCAGGTCTCTCCCTAAACACCTGAGGATTGTAATTCAAGATGAGAGTTGGGTGGGGACACAAAACCTAAACATATCACTACATGATTTCAAATTACACCACAGACTATAGTATGGGATTTAAACTAAAAACCTTCTGCACAGCAAAAGAAATAATAAACAGAGTGACAAGGCAACCTGTTAAATGGGAGAAAATATTTGCAAACTATTCATCCAACAGGGGAGTAGTAACCAGAATATACAAGGAACTCAAACAATTGAACAACAGCAACAACAACAAAAAACCCAAGTGATCCCATTAAAAAGTAAGCAAAGGACATGACATGAATAGACACTTTAAAAGAAGAGATACAAATGGCCAACAGGTATATGAAAAAAATGCCCCACATCACTAATCATCAGAGAAATGCAAATTAAAACCACAATGAGATATCTTCTTACCCCAGTCAGAATGGCTATTATTAAAAAGACGGCCAGGTGCAATAGCTTATGCCTGTAATCCCAGCACTTTGGGAGGCCGAGGTGAGTGGATCACTTGAGGTCAGGAGTTCGAGACCAGCCTGACCAACATGGTGAAACTGCATCTCTACTAAAAACACAAAAATTAGCTGGCATGGTAGTGGGCGCCTCTGAGGCTGAGGCAGGAGAATCACTTGAACCCGGGAGGCAGAGGTTGCAGTGAGCTGAGATTGCACCACTGCACTCCAGCCTGGGTGACAGAGGGAGACTCCATCTCAAAAAAACAAAAAACAAACAAAAAAATCAGACGTTGGTGAGGATGCAGAGAAAAGGGAACTCATACACTGTTGGCGGGAATGTAAACTAGTACAGTCTCTATGGAAAACAGAATGGAGATCTCTCAAAGAATTAAAACTAGAACTGCCATTTAATCCGGCAATCCCACTACTAGGTCTATACCCAATGGAAAAGAAATCAATATATCAAAAAGACGCCTACACTCATATGTTTATTGCAACACTATTCACAATAGCAAAGAGAGATGGAATAAACCTAGGTGTCCATCAGTGGATCAGTAAAAAGAAAGTGTGGTATATATACACAATTGAGTATTACTCAGCCATTCACAAAGAATGAAATCATGCCTTTTGCAGCGACATGGATGGAGCTGGAGGCCGCCATCCTCAGTGAAACAAGCCAGGCACAGAAAGTCAAATGTCACGTGTTCTCACTCACACGTAGGTGCTGAAATTCTATACACATGGATGTAGGGAGTGGAACGATGGACGACAGAGACCTGGGAGGATGAGGGGGTGACAGGGGCCTGGCTGATGAGATTTTTGTTAAGGGGTACAGTGTACATTACTTGGGTAATGGCTACCCTAAAAACTTTGACTTGATCACTATGCAATCTATGCATGTAACAAAATTACACATGTACCCCATAAATGTGTACAATTTAAAAAATGTTCAAAGGACTTGAGGAGACATTTCTCCAAAGAATATACACAATGGTCAACACATGAAAAAATTCTCAGCACTGTAAATCATTAGGGAAATGCAAGCAAACAAAAATCCAAAATTCAATACCATTTCATACCACTAGGATGGCTATGTCTTTTTTATTTTTAGACAGTCTTGCTCTGTTGCCAAGGCTGGAGTGCAATGGCTCAATCTCAGCTTAGTGCAACCTCCACCTCCTGGGTTCAAGAGAGTCTCCTGCCTTGGCCTCCCGAGTAGCTGGGAGTATAGGCGCGTGCCACCACGCCCGGCTAATTTTTGTATTTTTGGTAGACATGGGGTTTCACCATATTGGTCAGGCAGGTCTCAAACTCCTGACCTCAGGTGATCCGCTTGCCTCAGCCTCCCAAAGTGCTGGAATTACAGGCGTGAACCACCGCACTGGGCCAGCTATCATTTTTTTAAAATGGAACATAAGTGTCAGTGGGGCTATGGAGAAATTGGAACTGTTTCTGGTGCATTGCTGGTGAAAATGTAAAATGGTGCACCTGCTGTGGAAAAGTGTGGTGTTTCCTCAAAAAGTTAAACACAGAATCACTATATGATCCAGTAACTCCACTCCTAGGTACACACCTAACAGAAGTGAAAGCATTTGTTCTAACAGAAACCTGCACACAAATGCCCATAATTCACAGTAGCCAAAAAATGTAAACAAACTAAATGTCCATCAACTGAGGGACCAGTAAACAGAACGTGGCATCTTCATATGATGAAATATTATTCAGCTGTGAAAAGGAAGGAAGCCTTGGCACATGCTGCCACGTGGAGGGACCCTAAAAACGTTGCACTGCGTGAAAGAAGCCGGACACAGAAGGCCACACGCTGACCCCATTGCATGATATATCCAGAGTAGGCAAACTCAGATTTAAAGGTTCATGGCAGCCAGGACCCAGGAGCGGGGACTGGGGAATGACTGCTCGGTGGGTGGGCACTGCCAGAGGTGATGAAGATGTTTTGGAGCTAGAGAGAGGTGGTGGCTACACAACTTTGTCAATGTACTAAATGCCCCTGAACTGTTCACTTTTAAACGGTTAATTTGATGTTATACGCATTTTACCTCAACAAGAAAACACATAGAGGCCGGGCGCGGTGGCTCACCCCTGTAATCCCAGCACTTAGGGAGGCTGAGGCGGGGAATCACCTGAGGTCAGGAATTCCAGACCAGCCTGACCAACATGGTGAAACCCCATCTCTACTAAAAATACAAAAATTAGCCGGGCGTGGTGGTGGGTGCCTGTAATCCCAGCTACTCGGGAGGCTGAGGCAGGAGAATCGCTTGAACCCAGGAAGCGGAGGTAGCAGTAAGCCAAGATCGCGCCACTGAGCTCCAGCCTGGGCAACAAGAGCTAGACTCCATCTCAAGAAAAAAAAAAAAAAAAAAAGAAGAAAAGGAAAAAAAAAAAAAAAGAAACAAAAAACACCACGTAACACATAGAACACAAATTTACAAATAAATATAAGTAAAATCTCTGGAATGTTAAGAAAGAAAGCAAATGGCAGATTGGAGCAGGGACAGATGCCCGTGGGTGGGTGGAGGCGGTGTGGGCGGGTGGGACGGATGCTTCGGAAGGGTCCGACCCTCCCCTCGAGGTGGTGTGGGATGCCCAGCCTCCCCTCCGTCATGGCCGCGTGTCTGGCCCAGTGCACTTCTCCGAGAAACCAGGTTGGGCACTTGGTGGCTGGAGGCCAGCATGCAAGGCCATCCCATCAGAACTGCAAGGCCTTTCGACTCAAACAGGAAACTCCCAAGCCGCACCCAAGCCTGGCCCCAGCCTGGTGGGGAGAATAGACCAGGGACGGTTCCCAGCACCCCAAGGTGGGCTGGGCATAGAGCAAACCCACTCGACCACCCCTTGAGGTCAAGGAAGGTGAAGGGGATAGGGTGACCTACACCAGCCCCAGAAGACCCTGAACCCTGGCACCACCAGCCTAACTAACCCTCGTCCCCAAATGAGTGCAGAGCCACAGGGCAGGAGCGGGTCGGGGGGTGGCAGGACAGCTGGGAAGATGAAGGGGGGCAGGGGATGTTGTTGGAGGTGGGGCTAGTGCAGATCCTTCTTGTCCCCAACATCCCGAACTCCCTTCCGAGTAGCCAGAATTGAGATGGAAGCCTCGTTGCCCTCCTCAGCCTCACACACCAGTGACTACTCGCTCTGCAACGCCCGGGCAAAGCCACGTTCTCCTGGGTGTCTCCAGCTCAGTGCTGGAAAGGCCCTAAAATCAAGAGTTCTGGTAAAAATCACCAGGAGCTGATAAATATTCCCTGTGGGTGGTGTAGGGGAGGGGCCCAGAGGAAATCCAAGGAGCCGGCCTGCCTGCCTCCTCCCCACAGCCAGTGACCCCCGAATAACCAATTTCGTTTTTGTTTTTTGTTTTTTTTTTGAGACAGAGTTTCACTTTTGTTGCCCAGGCTGGAGTGCAATGGTGCAACTTTGGCTTACCTCAACCTCCGCCTCCCAGGTTCATGCAATTCTCCTGCCTCAGCCTCCCAAGTAGCTGGGATTACAGGCATGCACCACCACACGCGGCTAATTTTTGTATTTTTTTTAGTAGAGACAGGGTTTCTCCATGTTGGTCAGGCTGGTCTTGAACTCCCGACCTCAGGTGATCCGCCCACCTCAGCCTCCCAAGGTGCTGGGATTACAGGTGTGAGCCACCACCCCCGGCCCAGTTTCAGGTTTTTGTTTGTGCCTCAGTTTTTTTTATATATAAATGAATATATTTTTATTTAAAAAAACAATTTCCAAGCAGAAGCACCTTTGGCTATAATTCACTGCATTGAAACAGCTAGGCGGCTGAGCACGGTGACTCACGCCTGTAATCCCAGCACTTTGGGAGGCCAAAGCTGGGAGATCACGACGTCAGGAGTTCAAGACCAGCCTGGCCAACATAGTGAAACCTGTCTCTACTAAAAATACAAAAATTAATCGGATGCGGTGGCACACACCTGTAGTCCCAGCTACTTGGGAGACTGAGGCAGGAGAATTGCTTGAACCCGGGAGGCAGAGGTTGCAGTGAGCCAAGAAGGCACCATTGCACTCCAGCCTGGGTGACAGAACAAGACTGTGTCTCAAAAAAAAAAGAAAGGAAGAAAGAGGGAAAGAAAAGAAAGAAAGAAAGGTGGGGGAGGGAGGGAGGGAGAAAGAAAAGAAAGAGAGAGAGGGAGAGAGAGAAAGAACGAGCTGGGCAAGATGTTTCAGGGCTTCCAAGTCTTTGCTACCCAAGTCATCAGCCCCTGCCAGATCGGCCTATTCATTCCTGCCTGTCTGTGAGGCGACTCTCCTCAAGGAGCTCCGCTGAGTCTCGTTCAATGCCTGATCACCCCAGACCACATGGTGCTTTCCCGCTTCTGTGTCATATTAACCACTTAACACTGGTCAGGGCCACCCAGTCACATCTCTCCAACTGCATTGCAAATGACGATGGCTAGAACCACAGCTGCCTCCCCCTCCCCTGGCGTCTCAGCACCCAGCACGGGTGAACGAGGTGGGAAGACCCTGTTGAGCAACAAGCCGTCTCCCTCCGATCACAAGGCCTGCTCCTGGGAACACCAGGCCACATGAAGGAGGAGGCCTCACAGTTGCGGGAAATAAATAATTTGGCACAAGGATCAAGATAAAGTAGTTTGAGAACTGGTTGCTGATACTACTTCAGGGAAAAGCCTCATGGTGTTCAGGTGGTCACCTGAGCATATCTGAACTTCCTGGCCCTACTGGTGGAGATGCGAGGGGGTGGCAAGGAAGTGTGTCTCAGTTCTTGCCCTATGTAGCCTAAATACAGGAGGACGGATGCTATCGCAATAGGTTGTCCCATTTTACAAAATACTCATGAACTCACCTCACCAGATGGAGCCTCCTTGGGACTGGACCAAACTCCCCACAGAAATGGCCCTGTGAGGCAAGACTCAGGTGTCCCCGGCCTCCTGATGGCAGCGTTCTTCTCCACCTGGGACACGGGTCAAAGACGCCTTATAGGCAATTGGGGGACAGGGGGGGACCCTACCACTGCAGTCAGGGGCTCAGCTGGGGACCACGGGTGGGGCCTCGACAGACTCCTGGGTGCTGCTCACAGGCAGGTCCCACACAGGACAGAGGGGTCGGCTAGGGCCATCTGTGGGCCTCCCAACCCCACCAGGCTGTGAGCTGACAGCATTTCTCTAAGAAATCTGAATTTTTATAAGAACCTTTCTCCTGTGGTAAAACTCATATCTGTTCATTTTAGAAAATACAGATACGTAAGAAAACAAAAATGAAAGCCGCTCCCCAGGCAGCGGTGTCCGCCACGTCGAAGCCCCTCCCCAGGCGGCAGTGTCCGCCCGATCAGCATCCTATGTTGTTCTCCAGTTCTTGTTACTCAAGGCTTTTCAGCGACTCTGGGGTCGCATCGAGCCCCGGCTTTGTGCGGGATGGATACGACACCCTCGGCCCGAGTCCAGACGCCACCGGTCACTCGCTCTGGGAGGCTCGACGAGTGACCTGCCTTGATGTCCTCATTCGTAAAATGGGTGACAGTTGCCAGGCCAGGGCGGCTGTGGGGCCCCGTGGGGGTGGCGTTTGGAGGATGCGCGCACACACCCACCCTCCTGCAAGAGCCCCGCAGACGACGGCCTGTGCGACCGCACCGAGGTCCGGGGAGGAAGCCCCTCCCTGCCTGCCCTTGACATCCCGGAGGCCACAGCGGGACAGGCCCGTGGGACAGGCCCGTGGACGCTTCTGCACAAGGCCCCTGGCCTCCCAGAAGAGGTCAGAGGGTGGCCCCTGCCAGTCACGCGCCCGTGGCGACCCCTCCCAATAGGGGTCCCAGCATCGACTCAGGCTCCACATCGCTCTCAGGGCATCCGGTTGGGAATTCTGGCCGCTCAGAATAAGACTTCAGTGAACAAATTTCTAGGTGCTACTGAAACCAAGTCTGAACATGGGCCCTTCCCAGGGCTGAGACCCCCGGGCCTGGCGCGCTCGGCCCGACAGC
>NW_012110441.1:21366-23678 GCF_000951045.1 Mandrillus leucophaeus | reverse complement strand
TCCTCACCCCAGCCGGGCCAACCGCGCCCCCCCATCCCGCACGGTCGGTTTTCAGCAGCGCGGCCGAGGCTGTCACTGGCGCTCCCCAGGCTCTCAGTGCAACCCCGTCTCCCTGACGCCCCCAACCCGCCCCGCGCCTCCTGCTGTTCTCCGAATGAGGCGTGCGGGCCTTGGGGACTTTGCACTCTCTGCTGTCGGCTCAGGAGAAGTCTCTTTCCCAGACACAGCTCCCAAGGTTGGGTGGGCGCAGCTGAGAAGCCCACCCTGCCCCCAAGTGGCCACCGCCCCTCCCAGGCTGTAGCTCCTGCAGGGCAGCCCGGAACGGTAGCGTTCTCCCGCTCCGTCCCCAGGGGTCACCAGGTCGGCTCTGCTCACCTCTGGTTCCTAATAGCAGAGGCTCAAAAATGTGGGCTGAGTAAATGGGCTTTTTTTGAGGTAGAGTCTTCCTCTGTCACCCAGGCCTGAGAGCAGTGGTAGGATCTCAGCTCACTGCAACCTCTGCCTCCAGGGCTCAAGCGATTCTCGTGCCTCGGCCTCCCAAGTAGCTGGGATTACAGGCACAGGCCACCATACTCAGCTAATTTTTTTTTCGGCTAATTTTTTATTTTTTTTTTAAGTAGAGATGTGGTTTTGCCATCTTGGCCAGGCTGGTCTCGAACTCCTGACCTCAGGTGATCCACCCGCCTCGGCTTGCCAAAGTGTGGGGATTACAGGCATGAGCCACTGTGCCACTGGGACAGCCAGGAGCCCTGGGTGCACACATTTATTTTTTGATGTGGAACAATGCGCAACTATATTGCTGTATTTTTAAAAATCATTAGTTGTATCTTGATCCAATTTTTGTAAAGTGAATTATGCATAGGAAATGTGTAGTTGGATAACTGTGAGGTTACAGGTGAACTTTAATTTCTTTTTACTTTTTAAAAAGTCTACAAATCCTGTAAATTTTTGCAAGCAGCACATAGTACCTCTGTGATCTGTTAAAATAAGAACCTGTGGGTAGAAGGTGATGGTGGCGAGCCACACCCCCCTGCACAGGAAGACAGCACCCCCATGTCTCAGGGCAAGCACGGGTCCCTTCCACCTACCCTGTCCCACCAGAACCAACTGGAATGAGACACTTTGTTACTCTGAGCACACAAGGAAACGGCTCCTCCTTCCCTCCCACTGCCCTCGACCGGCACAGGCCGTCCACACCCACCTGTCCCCTGTGCTTGTCCCCAGAGTCTCAGGTCTCTGCAGGACCCAGGGCAGCCAGTGGGACTGTGCAGAAAGAGGATGACCCTGCTGTGGGAGGCACTGCCCCTAAAGTCTCAGGGTCCAGCAGGCAGAGCCCCACGTGGAGTCCTGGAGTCTCTGGGCACCCCACCCGCACAATGGGGGATCCCCAAGCCGCCTCCCGGTCAGGTGGGCTGTCAGGCGTGCCTGCCTCCCCACGACAAAGGTCCAGATGCAGCTGACACCCCCACTCACAGAGTCTCCTTTCTGCCTCTGTGCTGGGGACCCTGTTCAGGAGGTCTCCTCCCTCCAGTCAGGACTTGCCGTCCCCACTGTCATTGAGGCCTCTGGCTCCCACCCACACTCCCAGCAGCTGGAGACACACCCCTTTCTCCTGGGCCACTGGTCCTCCTGGGACTCTGAACCAGAGGGACTAACACCTGGCAGGGATGGCAGCTGGGGCAGGACTGGAAGCCTCCAAGGAGCCACCCCCAGCTCTGGACTCAAAGGAGTCGTGGGTGCAGCGGGTCCCCAGAGCCATCTGAGCTGGACTCGGCCCCCAGTGGACGGCCACAAGGCAGGTGCCCACGGCCGGCTGCAGCACCAGGCCCCTCCCAAACACACCCAAGTTGGCTTCCCAGAAGTGTGGGGGCAAAGCTGCTCTTCATGGGCCTCTAGGAGTGGTGGCCACCACTGCCCCCTCCTGGCCACACCTTTGCCTCCCACAGGCAGACCAGGCCAGGACCCCAGGGCCCTGACCTCAGAGGCAGACAGGGGTACATGGACCCCTCGGGCTGGGCCAGGACCCGGTGCAGGCGTCTATGGCTCTCTGGCTCTCTGACGGTGGCTACGTTTCCCGGGTTCCCCACGACAGCTGTGGCTCGCAGCGTTGATGCCTCACAGGGAGCCGCGTGGGCAGCCCTGGTCATGCTTGGGTTCCCTCTCCCATACCACTTTCTCCTGGAGGACAGAGAAGGACCTGGGGAATTTTGTCTTTTGTTAAAAACCACCAGGTAGCTCCCTGCTGGGCACAGTCACGGTGGCACCCGTCAGAGCTCCTGCTTCCAGGGTGCATTCCATCATTCCAAGTTCAC
>NW_012110441.1:14848-20016 GCF_000951045.1 Mandrillus leucophaeus | reverse complement strand
GGCCTGACATGCGTTTGTCCCGCGTGCTACCCCTGCTGGTCCTGCCAGCGTGCGGTGCAGCGGCCCCAGCGCCCTCCTCACCTTCTGCTAAAGAACTTGTGCTCCCGAATTCTCAGCGGCTTTTGTTCTCATGAGTCTTCATGGAGGCCCCTCTCCAAGGCAGCCCCCCCGAGTCTGCCTGCAGATCAGGAGCCCCCATGGCAGCCATGTGCAGAGTAGCTGAGGGTCCCTGCACCACACACCTGAGTGTACCTCACACCTGTGAATCTGCCACACACCTGAGCACACCACAAACCTGTGCGTCTGTCCCACACACACGTGACGTGCTGAGAAGCACTTTATCTCCATCAGAGGAACATCTCATTGCTGAGAAAAGGAAGGAAGGAAACTTCATCCACAATCTGACCTTTTCTCTGTAAAAGTCTCCGTCTCACCTGCCTTTGTCTGCTTTCTAGGAATATGGAGCTAACCGCACACACACATTCCTTCCCCGGCAGCTGACACACAGGATGAGCACATCGGCCTCAGCATCAACCGTTGGCCCGTATCATCCATGGAGGACAAACGCTGATCGTGTGCCTGTAGGCAGGTGTCTCACCAGGGCTGGCAGCTCCTTGCAGTAGCAGAGGCTTCCCTGACCCAGGTAGGAATCCAGAGGCCAGAGAAGCCGCGGGTGTGGAGTTGGGGTTGTTCACTGCAAAGGGAGACAGCACGGGCAAGGCCTGGAGATGTGGCTGGGAGGGCTGCAAGGTGGCTGCAGCAGCTGCCCTCACCCCAAGCACGGAGACCTCACAGGCCTGAGGCTGAAGAAGGAGTGAGGGCAGCTCCCAGGGTGGGGTGGGTGCAGCTACTGGACACTGAGTCCAGGTGCCCGTGAGGCAAGGGAGAAGCCGCTGGGCGCCTGGCCGTGGAGGCCTGACACTGAGTCCAGGTGCCCGTGAGGCGAGGGAGAAGCCGCTGGGCACCTGGCCATGGAGGCCTGGGTGAGGAAGACCTCATGGAACTGGGAGCCTGGGGCCTGGGCAAGGCAGCTGACCTCATGGAGTGGAGCTTGGGGTCATCTGCTGCAGAGTCACGGGGGTGTCAAGGTCTAGCGAGGCACCCAGTGGATGGCTGCGGATCCTCAGAGACTGCCCTGGGATCCCCATGACTGAGGTCACAAGGTCAGTCCCAACCCCATACCTTGGGCCTGACCCTGCCACACCCGGGCCTCCTGTCCAGTGATGTTCTAATCCACTAACCACGGGCACCACAGATGGGAAACTCACGGTGCCAGGCCCCACCCGTGGCCAGCACAGGCCAACAGATCCCCAGTTTCTTATCAGTGACACCCACCAGAACCCAAATCTGAAATCTGAATACCCCACCCACTTCTTCCACACAAGCTCTGGCTTCAGGTTCTAGGGGAGGCCACGTGCCAGCGCGAGGGGTGGGGGTTGCGAGGGGATGCAGGCAGCGAGGCTGCAGGTGCTGCCGGGGGACACACACACCAGCCAGGACCGCAGGACAGACCACAAGGCCACAGGCAGCGCAGTCGGCTGTGGGCAAGGACTCCCCGCAGCCTGGCAGGTGGTGCGACTGGCAGAGTAGCCAACTAGGAGCAGACGAGGACAGCGCAGTGCAGGCCCCACACCAACCCGGGGGCCACATGGGGCCTGGGCACCTGAGAAGGGGCCAGCACAGATTGGCGGTGTAGCCAGAGGGAGCAGCCAGGCCCCCAAGCCCACATGCCTCCTCCTCCCATACCCAGGGAGCCGGGAGCGCCTGCTCCAGAGGGATCCGTATCCAGAGGCCCCAGGCCAAGTGCAGGTGGGAAGTTGGGGAGATCTCACCTGGAGCACAGATGCAGCCCAGCCCCCCGCACCCCTCCACACACACAGCACACACCTGCCCAGCGTTAAAGAGACTGGGGCTTTTTCCAGGAAACCACACCCCCTGCCCCTCACCCCTCAACACACCAAGCAGGGATTTGAGCAGGTAGCAGATCCCAAGAGACCAAAACAGAGAAAAGACGTGCAGAACTGTGTGGAACAAGCAGCGTCAAGGCAGGCGTTCTGAGCAGAGGCTGCAGCCCCGAAACCAGACGCATCACTGCAGAAGGGAAGCGTCCAGAGAATGAGGCTGGGGCTCAGGGCTCAGGACCCAGGGGGGCCCGGCGCTGCACAGCAAGGCAGGGAGGGGGACCGGGCAGCACTGGCAGTGGACCGAAGTGAGCAGGGGGATGTGCTGGGTGGCCATGTGCTGCAGGCCACGTGCGGAGACAGCGTGGCTAAATCATTAATGATGGAAATGCGCAACCTGCTACACCAAATTGGATTTCTTTATCCAAACGGAGCAGTTTTATGAAATGTAGCCTCTTGAACAGAAGGTGAGAGTCCCTCTGGCTTTTCACAAGCAGAGCTGTGCACGCTGGGCTGGACAATGTCCCAGAAGGTGCCCAGGACCCTGGGAGGTCCCAGACGAGCCAGCACATCTGACGCAGTGACTGTCTGTAGGACCAGGGCATGGGGCCTGGTTCTTGGACCTATTTGATTTGAAAAGTTGAAGGCAGACCACAGGTCTAACATTCCCTTTATTGCTTATGTCGCATATACCAATGAATACAATAAACTCCTTTTTAAAAAAGTAAGGCACATGAAAAGCCTTTTGTGCAAGTTCCATATTATTTTAAAATTCCTATTGACTAATAAAAGCATTTCCACTATAGAACCAGAGACATCTAGAAAAGCACATGATAGATTTTTTTGCAAGCAGAATGCCTCAAACATTATTACATTTACCTCATGGCACAATGAGACAGTCACCAAATCCAATGTCTGCATTATAATGATGCAGCTACTATTACAGTTGGAAAACATTAATCACCTTATCCACATATGTACAGCTGGGTCCCCACATGGTAAAATCTAAAGGAAGAACAGCATCTAACTGCATCTGGGTTCCGTTCCCTCACAGGCAGGAACTTTGGCGTTTCGGCTCTTGCCATGTCGTGCTGCTCTTCATGAGAGGCCAGGGTCATACGATACTGAAGACCATGGACAGGTACTGTTCGTACGACACCTGAATCCAGCCATCCTGATCCGTGTCGTAACGTCTGAATATATCCGTCAACCTCTGGGGAGAAAACATGCATTTAAATCTCGATAGTGAACGGAAGGAGCAAGGTGCACTGGGACAAAGTCATTAGGAACCCAATTTCAGAAGCACACAGGTCATCTCCTGATGGAGCCCAGCACAGGGAGGCACAGGTGGGGCTGGAGCTGTTCACATGGACAGTGGGAGTGGGAAGAACACAGGGCTGCAGGGCTGGCTCCACTACGTCCAGCCCTGGCTGAGCCCCTGACCGAGCCCCTGATCCCAGGCCCTGGTCTCCTGAGTCTCCTGGGGGCCTGGGCCCTTCCTTCGCCCCTGAAGACCGTCCCGTGGAGGCCCTCCACCCTCCAGTGGCTCGCCTCTGCTGTGGGGCCACCTGGGCCATGTGGAGCTCAGGACACAGCGGGGGATCTTGTGACATCACGAGGGCTTCAGGCTCCTTCAGCCCCGCCCACCCCTCCCTCTGACAGCCGAGGGTCCAGGCCAGATCAGCAGCAGAGACAGGGTGACCGCCTACACCCTCCTAACAGGGATGGTTAAGTAAGTGCCACTTCTAGATGATGGACTTGGGGCAGCCGTAAAATATCACGAAGATTCAGGCCAGCATGGTGACTCTCGTCTGTGATCCCAGCACTCTGGGAGGCCAAGGCGTGAGGATCGCTTGAGCCTGGGGGTTGAGGCTGCAGTGAGCCGTGTTCACACCACCACACTCAGGCCTGGGTGACAGACAGCAAGGGTCTCTCAAAAAAAAAAAAAAAAAAGGAAGGAGAAGAAGGAAAAAGAAAGAAGAAGAAAGAAGAAGAAGAAGAAAATGTGACAAGGGAAGAAAACAGCAGTCCTCGCATATCAGAACGTGGACAGGGTGTGGTGACTCTCGCCTGTGATCCCAGCTACTCAGGAGGCCAAGGCGGAAGCAAAGCTTGAGACTTGGGGTCGAGGCTGCAGTGGGCTGTGTTTACACCACCACATTCCAGCTGGGGTGACAGAGCGAGACTCCATCTCAAAGGAAAAAACCACCCAGCAGGAGCGCCACGGCACCACCAGGCTCCTGGACTTGGCAGCAGCTACGGCCTCACCAAACTCCAAAAACACCTGCAATGGATGATGCTGGCTTGAAGAATAATGGGTAATTTTTCTTTCTATTTTGAATCCTTTGTGTCTTTCTAGGGTTTCTAAAAGTGTTCGTATTATTTGTTAAAAAATAATTTTCGAAAAGCCTTTATCCTTTTGGAAAAAGCAGATGAATCAAAACGTTTTTGAGGGAATTTTAACTTGTGGTCTGCAGCTTTCTTTTCTTTCCCATTCCCCATCTGTCTAGTGTTTAGGGTCACTCTCCAAGGGTGGGGACAGCCCGGGAACTGGCTGTCAGGCCCTCCCCATGCGGTCTGGAGCCGGGCCTTGGGGAGGCAGCACCCCCCAGGAGGAGCTACGCTTGCTGCGGATGTGCCTTGGAAGGCGCTGGAGAGGTCACTGTGAGGCCGCCAGTGTTACTCCAGCTACCGAAAGCTCACACAAGATCAACGTTAACTTACAGAATATAGTCTCAAATGAAGATCTGAATCCTACAGCAATTCAGTCACGGTACATAACGAGATTTTACACTGCATCGTTTCCCTCTTTTTTTGTGACACAGTGTCTGGCTCTGTCACCCAGGCTGGAGTGCAGTGGTGTGATCTTGGCTCACTGCAACCTCCACCTCTTAGGCTCAAGTGATTCTCCTGCCTCAGCCTCCTGAGTAGCTGGGACTACAGGCATGTGACACCAGGCCCGGCCTACACTTTTTTGAAGGTGTTCAGAGAACCTTGTGAAAATGTCATCCAACGTGGCAGGAACCCCAAGAGGCAGGGCAGGAAAGGCTCCCCCACTGTCGAGTTTTGAGGCTTCCATGTTCACAGACCTGGTTCTCCAACAAATCCCTGAAGAGCAGGGACTGATGGATCCATAAACCAGAGGAAACTCACTTTTACAGATCTAGCATTTTAATTGTTACATAGAATAAACAATTTGGGAACGTTTCCGAATTTCCCCATTATTTCTAAAAACCCCCTGCTGTTCCTATCTCTCACAGAACTGCG
>NW_012110441.1:4554-14148 GCF_000951045.1 Mandrillus leucophaeus | reverse complement strand
ACGTGTAACTAACCCACCGGATACTGCAAAAACAGCGTCTCCCAGATGGGCTCTCTATGCCATTTCCAAGGGGAGGAAAACATGTTTGTCTACACTTCCACTAACCAGCTACTTCTCCAAAGATGAGACTCACTCTTATAAGCTCCAAAAACTAATTCTACATACGCCTGACTCCTTGGATTGAAGGTCAGGTGCATCACGCTGGCAAGCGAACCCCTCCCACCACCACACCAAACCCAGGCGAAGCCACTCCGTCACCTGCAGGACGATGCAGCCCTGGATGAAGTCGTCGAAGGCGATCTGTCCCCGTCCCTGCCTGTCGAACTTTCGAATGAGGATGTCGTGGAACTGGTCAGAGAGCCGGTAGCCTTGAAGAGTGAAAGTCGGAGTCAGAGAGGGCTGGGAGAGACGGGAGGTACATGCCAACGCCCACCCCTCCCTCCCAAGGCCCACAGCCTCTAACACACACGATGCAAGGCTGGGTGTGAACGGAAGTGCAAATTCACTCAAAGGCACTCAGAACTGAGACACTTCCCGAATACGTCGCTGTGTAATGAGCTCACATCTGCAGTGCATGGAGCGACCCCTCGAGACCATGACCCTGGAAGGAGGAGCGAGTGGGACGTTGCCATCGGTCACTCTCGTGAATTAACTACTCACCCCAGGGAAGCACTCACCAACCACCACCCCACAGGGCGGCCACGCTCAGTTTCGTGAACCCAGTGGAGTTACTTTCAAAGTCCTTATTGATTTTATTATGTTTATTAACCTAGATAAGAAAATTCTGAATGATTCGCCGCCCTGGGTTGCTTGTCACCAGACAACGCTTTGAAAACTAAAATTTCACAGAAGGTTTCCAGTTATACAAAGTGTCAATGTCAAGAAATGGGAGTGTCTGGGGGATGTGCCCCACCTGCCATGAGGGACTGACGGGCACAGTGGCAGGGTGACCTCGGAAAGGTCCAAGTCACTGCAGGGCCACCAAGGGCTAGGATTTCGTTTCCAGTTCACTGAGCCTGTCCTGAAAAAGGCCTCCCACAGGGAGAGGTCTCTGAAGATGTGTGGAGGCAGCAGGTGTGTTCGGGCACCTTGGAGAGCACGCCCCGCCTGCCTCCTTCCCTTCCCTCCCTCGAAATCCCACTGCCTTCGTGACTGTGGCAGCCTTACTGACTCAGGAGGCAAGATCCAGGTGCCGATCTGTTTTTACTGGTTTTCAGCCCTGCTGGAATCTCTGCAGGGATGTGTGCACCTACTGTCTGAATCTCACAGTTAATCGCCTGCACAAACAGCCCCTCACGGATAGAGTCAAGCACACACACATGAACACAGTGCCTTCCAGAGTGGTCAGGGCGTTCTGCCATTTAAGTTCAGGGGTCCCTAAACGTGCAACAGTGGAGTTGCTTCGGACCCTCCTTCCCTGCAAGCTGAGAAGACAGGACCTCCTGTTACATTCAGAAAGAAATGGCAGAGTTGTGAACAGCTGCCACTTCTTCTGGTCCCTACTATTCCCACCTCCTCACTCCCTGCACCTGTACCAGGGCTGAGCCCGGCCTGCTGAGAACAGAGCCTGGGACACGGCCACAGGGACACTTCTGTCTGGGAATGCACAGGGGACAGAGGCCATCACTACGGTACAAGGGGGACAGAGGCCATCACTGGGGTACAAGGGGGACAGAGGCCATCAATGGTGTACATGGGGGACAGAGGCCATCACTGGGGTGCACAGGGGACAGAGGTCATTACTGGCCTCCTGCCAAGGCTGGGGAAGGACAGTGGAGATGCTGACAGAGGCACAGGAATTCCAGTCTGCACAGACAACAGGAGCAACCCCTCTGCCTCTGGAATTAACTTCCAGCGTCCTTGGTCATCAGTAACAGTGAAGGAAAAACAAAGGCAAAGTCAGACTAGTAAAATGAGGGAGGAACAAACGAACTACAAGAAGAATGTTTATCTGAGAAGCCAAAACCCAACCGCAACTGCTTCTGAGTTTCTGTTAATGAAAGTCAGCCCATGTGAGACGACCAGCACCCTTGGGCCCGCCCCCGACACGCCCGTTTCCAAGGTCATTCTCCTCGTTCGGACTCTCTGAAATGTGGTGAACCAGCAAGCAGAGCCGTGACCTCCTTGGAAATCTCATCCATTCCACCTCCAGGGAAATACAAGCTGCCCCCACTCAACAGGACGAGGCTCCCTGGGGCTCCCCCAGCTCTGCGGGGCCTGGTACAGTGGCAAAGGGCCACGGCGGCGGAGCTGTTCTCCGCCCAACTGCCTGGTACAGTGGCAAAGGGCCACGGCGGCGGAGCTGTTCTCCGCCCAACTGCCTTTCTCAGACACCCACTGCCCACCAGAGGGGAGAGTCTGGCTGGCTGTTCACGGCAACCTGACGGCACGTGCTGAGTCGGCCGGCGGGCGCCGGTGATGGGTGCCCGAATGTGCGGACGCCTTCCTCACCTCTTCACTTCCGGTCTCTGGGCGTGGCACACAGTTGATGTTAACAGTAAAGGCTTAAAAAACAAACGGGTGGATTATAAAATCCACACGTGGCCCCGTCAGAGACACCCGGGGAGAAATCTCGCAGGTTCCACCACCTGGTGATTCCCTGTGCCGGCCCCTGAGCTCAAGTGCAGCCTCCCTGCTTCATCTGAGAGCAGAACACTTGCTCGTAAGGGCCAAGACAAAAGAAGAATTTTTGCTTCTGGGGCCGACTTCCTAACAGTTATTATAGGAAATCTTTTGAAATAATCAAAATACAAAAAGGATGACAATGCCCCTTTCCACGGAAGATGTGGGAGATGGTCCTGGACATCAAGAACCAAGCGTAGAAGCAAACTTGCCAGGGTAACCAGAGAAAGCGCTGCGATGGGACACCGCACCCAGGAAACTTGCCAGGGTGACCAGAGAAAGCTCTGCGATGGGCACCGCACCCAGGAAAAGCCTGGAAGTCAGGAAGGGCTCTGCCACCGTGCAGCACAAGGAGGCCTGCCCGCTCCGGGGCACCAGGAAGGCTGTGTGACTGGCCGTGCCTCCCACCACAGTTCAGCACAGTTTTCTGGGCAGTCCTTCGCCAGACCAGGACGAAGAGGGCCTCAGAGAGCAGGCAGCACCGTCCGTAGCAACTTCCACTGCGCATTCTGAGGACCGGTGGTCACTGGCACGAGGCAAAGGGAGCTCCGGGGCCTGACAAGGTTGGGAAAAGATGTCTGTGGCACCAGAGGTCGCTTGTCTAAAAATAACTCCAGGCTGGTCCTGAAGTCCATGTGGCCCTGGCCACACTCGGCAGCACGGGCCTCCCCGGCCCCAGGACCGCTCTCTGTGGAGGGTGGCATCCTTCCCTCCCAGCCCTTCCGTACCTGCCCCAGGGAAGAGGAGCCGGCCAGGGTTCCCTCCACTTCCCCCACCCAAGGACACAGCAAGGTCAGCTGCATTCCAAGTGCCAATTCAGAGCCATCCAGCCCAAATCCTGGCTCGCAGCTGGTCACCTCAGAACTGCTTCTTGAGACCCAGTGTGCATAGCCAGCCCTGTGGACAAGCTTGTAAGGTGAGAAAGAGAAGAGAAAGAAAGGCAGCCATAAAGTGCATGCTGGGAGGAAACGCGAGGAGAGGCGGCGTGCTTAGGTAAGTGAGACTCCAGTTATCTCAGAGGTACTCAAGTAGAATCGAATTTTCCTCACTGTTTCTAAGGAGCCTTTTAAGTAAATCACGGAAGCGGCTTCATACCAGGGGCCAGATGAAATCCGCCTGGATTAGAATCTCGGTGCAGCCACCAAGAGCCTCAGGCTGGCCCCAAACATGTCCGTTGTTCCTCTGTAAATAGAACCCCTGCTTCTTCTCAGACCTGAGACTAGCACAGGAAGCCCCGTGGACAGGCCCTATGGACGCACTCTGGACGGGCCCTGTAAACACTCCTAGACCCACGGCACACCGTCACACGTGTGTGCACACGCGCTCAGCACACATGCACACAGTACGCACCTGCGGAACACACTTGAGAATGATCACGTGCTCTGCCTCTCTGATGCTGTTCTGAGGTGCACGGCACACGTGTGCGCACACACACGCCGAGCACACACACGCCGAGCACACTTGAGAATGGGCACGCAATCTGCCTGACGCCCCTTCTGAGGCGCACGGTTTGGACCTGGTGACTGACAGCTGTTTCTTAGGTTGACTGTCACCTTTTCAACACGCTTTGATCTATCATGAAATATAAGCTGCCCTGCCCCACGGTATTTTCACGGATCCACTTTTAAATGATTTCAAAAGCCACATTCTCAGTTTTGCTCGTAACATCATTCCACTTCACAAAAGACGAATGGCTTGCATAGCCCTTATCTCATTTTGGATAAAAAACTGCATAAACGTGTCCGTGTCAAGGATTGCCTTCCGACATGAGCAATATCAAATACGAACCTGCATGATGTCAACAAAAACTTTACATAGCCTGGTTAGACAATCAGTTAAGTTCAACAAGGTTTAAAAAACTTCAACGGCTCCTAGGTTCCAAAATGAAACACGCTACACAAGCCAGGATGAGTGAGTTACCGAAACCTGAAAGGGCCTGCTTCAGCTCGTTCTTGTCGATCATCCCGGAGTTGTCCCGGTCGTACGTGCGGAAGACGTTCTGCCAGTCCGTGATGTACTTCCACACACCCGTGAACTCGCTGAAGTTCACACCGGCCTTGTTCTCACGGTCAAACATGGCTGAGACACAGAGGAACAGTCAAGCAACAAAAGATCAGTCGCAGCAAACACACTCGAGGCTTCCCACCAGACCTCCGCCCTCAGAGCCCGGCGGGGCCCCACTGTTGATCACTAACAGGGGCTGGGCAATGCATGCCTGTCTGTGAATAGGGGCGAAATCCCTAAAAGTCTTGTCACTTTTGCCCTGGGTGGGGGTGTGAGGGATTGTCCCCCAGCCCTGGCCTCCTAAGTCCCATGAGAAGGTGCGCTTGCAGCTGTGAGGCAGGCCGTGCAATAGGATGTGCGAGGAAATCCGGCCGCAGCCATGACGGAAAGAAGAGCAGAGCTTCACACTCAGCTTCCGAGGCGCACGGAGGGTGAGTGGCCCCAGCTCCTCTGGCTCCTGGGTCTCGGCCTAGAACATGAATCTAATTCCCAGAGCTGACCCTCCGACTCTCCAGGACCCAGAGCACTGATGGAGGCTCGGAACAGCCCTGTCGGGAAAACCTGCTTTAATTAGAAACAGACCCTCGCCTACATCCTATTTGCTTTCAGTCTAACTCCAGGTCCAAATACAAAAGAATCTGCAACTACCTTTACACGTAGTCACAATATGGTTAAAAACCATAGAAAAATTCAATCTGAATTACTGCTGCAGAGAAAACGATAAATCACGTGGTTTCTTTTCAAGAACAGAGGTTAATATAGGACTGCAATACGACTACTCCTGGTTTCATTGGAAATACGTCACAACTGAATGAAAATCCACAGGATGAAAAATCATGTGAGAAACAGCATCGATGCTTCCTCCCAACAGTCCACAACCCCGTGTGCAACCAGGGGCTGTTTTTCACAGGACCGTTCCACGACGTGCACGGTGTGTGTGGGCGATGCTGGTGCGTGCAGGACCCACTGTGCACCAGACACCAGCAGGGAAGGGTGCTGGGTGAGCTGCACACCAGGGTGAGGGTTCCACAGAGGAGTGGCTCCCAGGCCCTTCCTCTCTGGGCGGGAGGTAGCTCCCCATCTATCAACACCTTTTCTAGCACTAAAGGCTGAGCCCTGCCACTGCTATGCTTCCAGGTTTTCTCTCCTTCCATCAGTGTGACGTGGCGACATGTGCATGACCAGCGCGGCACAACCATCTGGAAAAGCCCCCCCAGCTACACCAGCACTAGGACTCAGACACCTCACCACACACGGGCTTCGCAAGGAACTCAGGGAATCCTCACAAGACTAAAACGCATGCATGGATGGGAGATGAAGGAATGAGCCCCAGGCTGCTCTGGGAAACCTCGAGACACATTGCCGTGGTCCCTGTGAGGCAGAACGGAACCTGGGATTCCATATTAAAGAGGCGTGAAGGGGGTTGCACCTCCCAGCAAAGGAAACCTTCCAGAAATCAAGTGGGGCGGGGATGGAAACAGGACTCCCCTGAACACCTGCATCCCAAGCCTGCCTGCCCCTGGAGCTGCAGCTCCCACCCCAGCTACCGTCTGGGCATGGGGGTGCACACCTGTAATCCCCACTCTTTGGGAGACTGAGGCAGGACAATTGCTTGAGCCCAGGAATTCCAGACCAGGCCTAGGCAACACAGGGAGACCCTGTCTCTTAAAAGAAACAAGCAAAAACCCGGCTACCTGTACAGCTGGGGAGACCCTGAACCCAAAGAAATGATGCAGACCCTCACATAAGGCTACACATGAACCCATAAAACAAAAATTACAGAAACATCAAGGAAGTTGGTTACTCTGTGTGGGCTTGAGCAGGAAAAACAATCGGCTATAGACCACCCTCCCAAGGACTTCAGACACACTGTCAAGTAGCTCCACGTCACAAATATCTAGCACTTTTCAATAAAAACATGTTCTTAAAACTGAAGACTATCATATGAAATATTTGAATAAAGGATGGAATCACAAAAATAAATAAGCAGTGTCTATCAAAAACACCCAGATAAGATGTGAAAGTAACTAGTGATTTAGAAATTTTAAATATATGTCATCTTTAGAATTAGAAACTGAAAGGACAGGTTAAACAAACAGTACATTAACAATAATCAGAATAAAGAATAAAGCAAACAGACACGGAGAGACATGAAAAGGTACAGAGACGGGGGGAGAGGGATGAAAGGGCCTACGCTCATCTAAGTGGAATTCCAGAAGGGAGGAAAGTGATACGGACCCACAGACAAAGGAAACACAAGCGGGTGCCCAAGCGGGTCGGATACAAAGAAGCCCAGGCGTGTCCGTCTGCCGATACTTACATATGATCGACCTGACAGTCACTGGATTAAAGGGAGTCCACGTGCCTGCAAACAAACAACAGGAGTTAAAGTAAAAGGAAAATCTTTCTGGGACACCGAGTTCCTGATCTATAGCTGGAGGCCTCGGGAAAGGCAGTAGGGGCTCTAGGGTAGTGGTTTTCTAGACACTCCAGGTGACGTGTCAGCTGCCATGACCCCTGGGAGGAGCCAAAGCACTGTCTGGTGGGTCACCCTCTGCTGAGTATGGGAGTCTTCCGTGGCCTGCCAGACCTCCATGGCCGTCCACAGTCATCGTGGCTGGACGCGTACTCTTATTTAACAGATAACTGAGAAATGGTTCTGTATCATTTTACACACGGAATTTTTCAAGGATGCAGCCACCAGCCAAGTTAAGAAGTTTGCACTTACTTTTGTTAGAGAACTTCACAAATTCCCATTTCAGAAAATCCATCGTCAAGGCCACCACTGCCGGCAGACACCTGAGCACAGCTCGGTCGCTGTGGCATTCACACTAATTCTACCGAAAGGTGCAAGTACCAGACCCCTCCTTCCGTTCTCCCTCAGCAATCATCCCAAAGCACGGTGAAGACATCCGTCACCACACTGCAAACATTCCTGACAAATTACGGTCTGGGCTTTATATGATTTTCCCTGAAACTGAATAGGAAGACTGTGCTATCCTCGGATTCACTGTAGAATCTGATACCCTTGAGCGCTCACAACCATTTACCAATTATGAGGGTGAAGATTCACTGATGACCTTCACACACAAGAGCCTATTTTCAGAGTGATCTGTACCTTCAATAACTTCCATACTCACTGAAAATCAACTAAAAACATATTGTTAATGTCAGGAAAGACCAGTGGCTCTCCTCATACCCCATCTGTGTTAGACACACAGTTGTTTTTTCTATACACAAAATTGCCACAGTCCTGGGCAGCACACAGAGACAGCCCCCGATCTCAGAGAACAATGTCAGGCTCCCGGTGGAGCACGGGCGGTGGGGTCTGCTGGCATGGTCCCTTAGGCCTCTACGAGTCATCACTCTGGGCTCATGGGGCTCCTCCTAGTGCCGTGCCTGCTCTCACCTGAAGTGCGTCCCCTCCTAAGACGCACATACCCTCCCTCCAGCTCCTTCCTTTCCTTCCTCAGGGAGCCTTCCACGGGGGACCATGTTCTCCAGCCCAGAAGTTAAATCCATTTACTCTGCCTGAGCACCTCCCACGGGGTACCATGTTCTCCAGCCCAGAACTTAAATCCGTTTACTCTGCCTGAGCACCTCCCACGGGGTACCATGTTCTCCAGCCCAGAACTTAAATCCGTTTACTCTGCCTGAGCACCTCCCAACTTCCCCTTGGGAAGATCCCACCCTCCAGCAGTTATGCAGGGAAGCTGTGCTCTTCCCACAAAGGCAGGTGCACCTGAACCCTGAACCCGTGGCACACACACAGCAACACTCCACGAGCATCTGTTAGGCTGAATAGAGTGATAATCTGCAGGAATACGTTTCTGCAGGCTTTACAGGTAGCTGGAGGGAGAGTAGGCAGGCATATGTATATAGAGGTATTCGGAAAGGTCAGAATTACCGGAAACTAGTATTACAAAAAACAAAGATAAGCTACAGAGAACCCACAAACTCTAAACACCAAGGAGCATCCCTGCCTCACCCAAATCCATCTGGTCTTCCCCCATTCTTCACCGCTGTGTACAGGAACCTAGTGTCTGCACACCAGGGTGACCTGCTCTGACCCAGCGCTGACAAGAAGCCCCAGGAGCCAAAGCCCCTGGAAGCCTCCTGGGCAATCAATACTCTGTCTTCGTGCCATGAGGTTCTTCTCCTCTGTCTTCTGCGTCCGTGGCCCTGGACTGTGTGGACCTGGATGAGACCTAAGTCCTCAAGTGAAGGCTGCACTGTGAGGTGTCCTGATCATAAGTAGAAGCTTCTCTGGGCCATCTCAGCAAATAACACGGCCAAACAAGTTTTAAACCAAAGCAACACAGGTTAAAACACAAGCAAGATGTTAACCCTGTAGCACAGGCATGGGGAAGCTCAGGTGCCGTCTGGATGGGCGCGCATGGAGAGTGCAGAGATGGTGCATTCCTGAGAGCTGGGGTCCAGGAGGAACCGGACAGCTGTACTGGGGTCTTCTGGAGTATTCTAAGGACTGCCCAGGAGAGCAGAGGTTGCCCTGGGATGAATCAAGGATCAGAGAGAGGCAGCCGCTCCACTAGAAAGGGCTCCTGAGGGATGGACACTCCTGCTATCTCCACTCACCTTCCTTGCCAACCACAGCGGGGTCTGGCTTCTCCACAGAAACCAAGAGAGAAACCAAGAGAGAACCACCACAAGGCCTAACTGCCCGTAACAAGCTGAAGCATCGTGGCACACAGACATTTCATGCCTCAGTTACATTAGGTGCTAGACATACCTGGGCATCCGCCTGAAAACCTAAGTAGATGTTGTGCTTGGCCCCAGGCCATGGAGTCACTTGTCACCAAATCCCAACCCTTCCCCTGAAGCCCTGCCAAGGTGAGTTTCTGGTGAAAGCAAGCATGACAGACTGCATGGGGGTCCCTGAGACCACCCTCCAACTTGAAAGGGTACAGACTAAACCAGCCAAGGGAAAGGGCTGCTGGGGAAGCCAGG
>NW_012110441.1:0-304 GCF_000951045.1 Mandrillus leucophaeus | reverse complement strand
ATGTGCATTGTTTTACAATATTGCTTTAATTTACTCTGCCAGCTATCTGGGGAAATGCAACCTCATCAGCAGAAATTATTTCCTCCCTGCCGCTTGTGAAATCTGTTATTTCCTATAGCCAGGTACTGAGCCCTTCAATTGAGGTCTAAACCCTCCACCCTCTCCCTCCGGGGTCACCAAGCCGGTGGTTTGTTCCATGCTCCCAGGCAGATTGTGTCAACTCAAAGTCCAACGTGCTTAAGAAATACTTAATTTTAGGAGGTTTTTTATTTTAAATGTTTTTGTTTCATGGAGGTGACACCCT
>NW_012110440.1:0-1270 GCF_000951045.1 Mandrillus leucophaeus | reverse complement strand
TATCATCCATATATCTACCTATGCATCTACTCCATCTGTAATCTAGCTAGCTAGCTAGCTCTTTTTTTATTCTTTTTGAGACGGAGTCTTGCTCTGTCACCCAGGCTGGAATGCAGTGGCGCAATCTCGGCTCACCACAACCTGCATCTCCTGGGTTCAAACCATTCTCCTGCCTCGTCTCCCGAGTAGCCGGGATTACAGGCGCCCGCCACCACGCCCAGCTAATTTTTGTAGTTTTAGTAGAGACGGGGTTTCACCTTGTTGGTCAGGCTGGGCTCAAACTCCTGACCTCATGATCTGCCCGCCTCGGCCTCCCGAAGTGCTGGGATTATACACGTGAGCCACCGCACCCGGCCGGTACCATATTTTCTTTATCCAGTCTACCGTTGACGGGCACTGGCAATTAGCTTGAGTCCATGTTTTTGCTATCATGAGAAGAGCTGTGATGAACATACGAGTGCCTGTCATCTATTATCCACCTATTATGTATCTATTAAATGTCAATTTGTCATCTATCTGGAATAGATCATCGATAGACAAGACAGCTGATGGACAGGCTTTCATGTGGAAACTCATCAAAGAGATTTTTCAGGGATGGATTCCACGTCATTTGCAGCGAACAGCAGGAACAGGCCAAGGGGTGCATCCCAGACACAAACCAAGAGGCCCACCCAGCTTGGTAGGGGAAGCCGGGGGCCACTTATCACACCTGAACCATGAAGCAAGCACAGCAACCAACAAAACCAATGAATGTGACTTGTGGAGACCTGAAAAACCTCTTTGCTACGTTTCCACATCAAAGTCTATCCACCATCTGTCTTGTCTCTCAATGATCTACCATAGATAGATGACAAACTGACGGTTAATAGATAGATAATCGGTAGGTAATAGATGATAGAGAGACGACATGTACTTGTATGTTCATCGCAGTACTACTCACAATAGCAAAGACATGGAATCAACCTAAATGCCCATCAATGCTACAGTGGATGAAGAAAATACGGTGGTCGGGTGTGCTGGCTCACGCCTGTAATCCCAGCACTTTGGGAGGCTGAGGTGGGCGGATCACGAGGTCAGGAGATCGAGATCATCCTGGCCAACATGGTGAAACCTCCTCTCTACTAAAAATACAAAAATTGGCTGGGTGTGGTGGCACGTGCCTATAGTCCCAGCCACTGGGGAGGCTGAGGCAGAAGAATCCCTTGAACCTGGAAGGCAGAGGTTGCAGTTAGCCAACATCACACCACTGCACTCCAGACTGGCAACGGGG
>NW_012110439.1:0-1207 GCF_000951045.1 Mandrillus leucophaeus | reverse complement strand
AAAAAAAAAAAAAAACAAAAACAAAAAACGAACGTTCTCATCAAAATTTACAAGGCATCATGTGAAATGAAATGGCATTAAGACAACAGTGAGAAAACTGAAGCCATAACACAGAAAAAGGAGAAGGGCTGTGCTGCATACATAGGTGGGATACACAAAATACAGACAAATCTGAAGATAATTAAGAAATAAAAGATGCAGAACTTCTCTTTAAATTCAGCAGGATTCAGCATTGTGGCCTGGAAAATATGTCCTCTCCACATGAAGAATCAATTTTATTTCTTCACAACTGATATTTTTCATCTCTGAATTGAAGTTACAAACTAACTTTAGCAGGAATACTTACAGCTTATTATGGAACATCTGTTAGTAAGAACTGTTATGGGCCGGGCGCGGTGGCTCAAGCCTGTAATCCCAGCACTTTGGGAGGCCGAGACGGGTGGATCACGAGGTCAGGAGATCGAGACCATCCTGGCTAATATGGTGAAACCCCGTCTCTACTAAAAAATACAAAAAACTAGCCGGGCGATGTGGCGGACGCCTGTAGTCCCAGCTACTCGGGAGGCTGAGGCAGGAGAAAGGCGTGAACCTGGGAGGCGGAGCTTGCAGTGAGCTGAGATCTGGCCACTGCACTCCAGCCTGGGCGACAGAGCAAGACTCCGTCTCAAACAAACAAACAAAAAAAAAAAACTGTTATGTACGTTTGCTACATTTAAATATAAAAACATCCTCACGACTTATCAAGCTTCCCTAGTACTTATCTGAACAAATTGACTCAATAAATTTACTTATGTGAATTATAAAAAGTGAAAAGAAAAAATAACAAAAGAGTGATAGAGTTCTCCAACTAAAAACAAAATGAAGTGTTCTAACTAAATAAAATGTAACTTAATACACTAATTGTGGAATTACATTTAAAAATTTTGTACGCATTACTAAATTTTATAACAATTATTCTTATAATCACAGATCAGCTCACATAATGAATACTTTGTAATCTGTAAAATATTTATATAAAAAGATACAAAATAATTAGGGGTCTATCATGAGTACCTGGCAAGTATAAACAGAATTTTCTTTTTTTTTTTTTTTCTTTTTTTTTTTTTGAGATGGAGTCTGGCTCTGTCGCCCAGGCTGGGGTGCAGTGACCGGATCTTGGCTCACTGCAAGCTCCGCCTCCTGGGTTCACGCCATTCTCCTGCCTCAG
>NW_012110438.1:0-1224 GCF_000951045.1 Mandrillus leucophaeus | reverse complement strand
CCAGTTTTCACACAGCAGGCTGAGTGTGATTTTTTAAAAACACAAATCAGTTTTGTTTTCTACTTTCTCTTCCCTTTCTGAATGATTAAGCCCCAGATCATCAGGTGAGGCAGAGGAAAGCAGATATCAGGGTTGGACAGGAGGGGAGACAGCAGTGGCCCAGAGAAGGATATAAGAAACTAAACTGGGGCTGGGTGCGGTGGCTCACACCTGTAATCCCAGCACTTTGGGAGGCTGAGGTGGGCAGATCACCTGAGGTCAGGAGTTAGAGGCCAGCCTGGCCAACATGGTGAAAGTCTGTTTTTACTAAAAATATAAAAATTAGCCGGGCGTGGTGGTGCACGCCTGTATTTCCAGCTACTAGGGGACTGAGGCAGGAGAATCCCTTGAGCCCAGGAGGCGGAAGTTGCAGTGAGCTGAGATCACACCACTGCACTCCAGCCTGGGTGATTGAGCAAGACTCCATCTCAAAAAAAAAAAAAAAAAAAGAAAGAAAGAAAGAAAGAAAGAAAGAAAAGAAACTAAATTGGGTGAAGTAGACTTCTCCACAGAGTGGCAGCCTGGCATGTGTTGTCAGAATCTTGTGAGGGTGAGAGGGAGTATGGGGTGGAGGGAGTATGGGCTGAAAATAAATGAATAGAATACCAGTGATTTTGTGAGACAATATTTTGTCTATAATAAGTGTAATTGAAGTTCCAGGAAAGGAACCAAAAAAAATGTTTAAAGAAATGGTAGCTGAAAAAATTAAATTTGATGAAAACTATAAACTCACAGATCCCAAGACCTCAACAAACATCAAGCAAAATAAACTTTAAAAAATCATACCAAAGTACAATGTAATCAAATAACTAAAAATCAGTGATAAATGGGAAATCCTAGAACCAGCTAGAAAAGAAAAGACACATTATGTAGAGAGGAGCAAAGACAAGCATGATAACTGACTTCCTGTGAGAAACTGTGACAACCAGAAGCTCAAGAAGCAACATCATTGAAATACTGAAACAAAAAATACTCTATCAACCTAGAATTACACGGAGTAAAAATATTTTCAATATGAAGATGAAATGAAGGCTTTTCTAGACAAGCAAAAACTGGAAGACTTTACCTCCCGGAGACTGACTTTTTTTTGTTTGTTTGTTTGTTTTTGATACAGAGTTTTGGTCTTGTTGCCCAGGCTGGAGTGCAATGGCACAATCTTGGCTCACTGCAACCTCCGCCTCCTGG
>NW_012110437.1:0-1028 GCF_000951045.1 Mandrillus leucophaeus | reverse complement strand
ACTGGAAGGTAAAGGAGAAAAGGAGCTCAGAGCAAATGTACTGGAGGGAAGAATGGTGCCAAGTAGTCCAGGGGAGCTGGGAGTTGGTATCCATCCCCTCCTGAAAGATCTACCCCTTACTAACACAAAAGAGGGGATTCTCCCTTGCAAAATAGAGAGCTCGTACCTTTCACTCCAGATATTTCAAAATGAGATGCTGAAGCACAGTTAACAAACTATAAAAGTTAAGATAACTAGTAATACATCCCTGAAAGAGGCAAGGAAGTGGAAGGAACATAATCTTGGAAGACAGAAGTCAGATCTGCCACTTATCTTTCTGTGCATCTCAGTTTCCTTGTTTGTAAAAAAAAAAAAAAAAAAAAAAAAAAAAAATAGATTATTAACACAGCTTTTAGGATTGTTGGGAGGACTAAATAAGATTATATATGTAAATAAAGTGTCTTATACCACTTGAAGTACAATTGTCATTCAATAAATGAGAGATATTAAAGTTAAAGTAAATGCTAGAAGACTCACCATCTATATTGGAAAAAAAATCATGTGTATCATTATATTACGCCTCTCCATTGTCATCATTATTATGCAATGACAGGCTAACAAATATTTTTGCAGAAAACTTATATTTGAAAAGTAATATAATGGTGTAATTCGCTTGCCTAACAATAATACAAGAAAGCTCATGACAGAAGACAGGGAAGACCCACATACACCCTCCAAGAATAGTACCTCTTTTCAATTTTATTTTACACCCTAAAATATATATTTGGAGGGTTTTGATGCCTTGAGAATATTAGGAGAACTATTATAAAGTGAGTTACATTTTTTGTAGTCTGTCTTTAAAAAGAAAAAGGCTAGTTTATTTTAGGGTGATAGAGTCTTAGACTTATGCAGCTGAAGTAACAACTCCCAATGCAAATTATTTTGTAACTTTCTTTTATCTAATGCCATCTTGGTAAATATTTATAGGACCTGGCAAATCATCCTGTTGGGCTGATTTCCCAGAGTCCCTGAGGGTAATAGGAACCTTT
>NW_012110436.1:0-957 GCF_000951045.1 Mandrillus leucophaeus | reverse complement strand
AGACTTTCCATCTAATGTGTAATCCTCTCTATTGTATCTGCACCTGGGTGCTCTTATATTACCCATATGTGAACTAAAAAGACATGGTTTCTGCGGTGTCTTGACCAATTCACGTAGAGGAAAATTCAAGGATAATTATAACAAAGACTTTTATTCATAGAAAGGGTGCATTTAAGACACAGAGCAATAATTATCCGAAATGAGCATGAAATCAGGTTGAACTGGCCTTGTAAGTTTCCTTCTCTGTGCCACTTCAAGTTACCAATTTCTCTATTCAGCAGCTATACTAAACAAACCTCTCAATCAAAAAGATTCAAATACCGAAGAAGGTTAGTTCTTGATTATATACAGTCCCAAACCTATGTTTCTATTTGGTGGGTGGCTCTACTCCAAAAAGACTGCCTCTGTCTTATCATAACTTCCAACTTTGCTGTGTTTGCCTCAAGCTTACAAGAATATCAACAGCATGGATGACTGTGAGTGGAAGAATTTTATGGGCCCAGTCCTGGAAGGGGACTACAGAAATTATCTCCCAATTTCTAGTGGACTAGAATGTGATCACATGGCCAAATGCAACTGCATGACGACCAAAGAAATTTAGCCAAGCCAGTGCCTAGAAAGATAGGGATATTAGTTTTATGAACATCTGCTGATATTTGCCCATATTTGTTCATGTTATATAATTTTCCTTGGAGAGGGAAGCTGGGTTTAATGCCAGAGAGAAGTATAACATAAAGACAGGATTATACAATTTTAAAAATTATTAATAGCTATTCTTTATAATTTATTCAGTTGGTGGTTCCAGTGGATCAATAGCTGTGATATAATACCTAAGTTCACAACTTATTTATCATGACAACATAAATAAATAATTATATATATATTTATTTTTATTTTATTTTATTATTGTTTTTGAGACAGTCTCCCTCTCTTGCCCAAGCTGGAGTGTAGTGGCGT
>NW_012110435.1:0-1623 GCF_000951045.1 Mandrillus leucophaeus | reverse complement strand
GGTTAGCCAGGATGGTCTCAATCTCCTGACCTCGTGATCCGCCCGTCTCGGCCTCCCAAAGTGCTGGGATTACAGGCTTGAGCCACCGCACCCAGCCAAGAGAATTTCTTGAACCTGGGAGGCAGAGGTTGCAGTGAGCTGAGATCGTGCCTCTGCACTCCACTGGGCAGCAAGAGCGAAACTCCATCTCAAGGAAAAAAAAAAATTAGAAAGAAATATTCTGAGGCTTTAGATAAGATAATTGATTGTTCCAAATAGATTTATTTATGCATTTAAAGTTGGGTCCACTGTGCTCTCTTAAGGCAAGTATGATTGGGCTTCAGTTTCCTTGGCTTCTGTGCCTTGGCACTGATACTTGTGTAAGCTGCTGTAATTCTTATTTAGTAGTAAGAGAGAAGAAACACTATTCATGTGAACTTTTCCACCTTCCTTCCAGCCCCCTGCCCCAACTTGCCAAAGAGGATTCTGGCCTTTCCCCTTTATTCCTTATTGAAATATTTTGAAATACATTTGAAATAATTTGAAATATATTTCAAATTATTTGAATATTTGAAATAATTTGAAATATTTGATAATCAAAATATTTGAAATAATTTGAAATACATTTCTCCTTGATGAGGCTTG
Source organism: Mandrillus leucophaeus (assembly GCF_000951045.1). Lineage (NCBI taxonomy): Eukaryota > Metazoa > Chordata > Mammalia > Primates > Cercopithecidae > Mandrillus > Mandrillus leucophaeus. The sequence goes on along the minus strand of NW_012110435.1, from coordinate 999 downwards.
AAAAATGCAAGTAAAGGTCTTATGTAACAATGTAATCTAGATCTCAATTTTAAATGATAACAGAAAATCTTCATATGTTTGGAAACTAAGAAATGCACTTGTAAATAACCCATTGGTCAAAGAAGAAATAATAATGAAAAATAAGTACATTTTGAACTAGGTAGAGGAAAAATAATACACGTCAAAATGCAACGCAGCTAAAATAGTACTTAGAGGACAATGCACAGTCTTCAATGTGTATATTGTAAAAGTACTTGCCTTACTCTGGAATTGCTTGCTGGAATTTTACCGTAATTTTTTTTTTTTTAACTTTGATGTCTTTTGTGGTCAAACCTACAACTCCTGCTAGTCTGTTACCCAGCAGTATTACGCATTTCTGTCTCCCAGGGTCACTCAACTGCCGCAAGGAGCAAGGCAGGTTCTATGACCATCTCCTGAGGGACTGCATCAGCTGTGCCTCCATCTGTGGACAGCACCCTAAGCAATGCGCATACTTCTGTGAGAACAAGCTCAGGAGCCCAGTGAACCTCCCACCGGAGCTCAGGAGACAGCAGAGTGGGGAAGTTGAAAACAATTCAGACAACTCGGGAAGGTACCAAGGATCGGAGCACAGAGGCTCAGAAGCAAGTCCAGGTAAGCCACGTGAGGCAAACCTGCATGGTGTCACGCAGGGTCAGAAAGGGTAGGAGGCCTGATGCCAGGCCTAGAACAGGAGAGTCAGCTATGCACAGGCAAATGGGCAGAAGCCAGGGAGATCATCCCAGGATTAAAAAAACAATGTACACAACATTGCCAGAAGTCTGTGGACAAGAAGAAAGCAGGAGAAAGGACCTGCCATGTGAGGAAGAGCCTTGTACTGGGGGCTGCTGAAGCTGTGCCAGTTCTCGAAGCACAAGCATGAGTAAGCAGCAGACCCACCTGTGTGAGCACCTGAGCAGAGCCACCACCTGCCCTCCACCAATGCTGCAGACTCCATTTATTTCTATTATTATTATTATT
>NW_012110434.1:0-1727 GCF_000951045.1 Mandrillus leucophaeus | reverse complement strand
AAAAAAAAAAAAAAAAAGATTTACGTCCTAGGGCCAGGTGTGGTGGCTCACACCTATAATCCCAGCACTTTGGAGGCCAAGGCAGGCAGATCACTTGAGGTCAGGAGTTTGAGACCAGTCTGGCCAATGTGGCGAAACCCTGCCTCTACTGAAAATACAAAAATTAGCCAGATGTGGTGGCGGGCACCTGTAGTCACAGCTACTTGGGAGGCTGAGGCAGGAGAATCGCTTGAAACTGGGAGGTGGAGGTTGCAGTGAGCCGAGATTGGGCCACTGCCCTCCAGCCTGAGCAACAGAGTAAAACTGTGTCTCAAAAAAAGACTGATGTCCCTAAAAGTGTTTTGTTGTTGTTGTACCTGTGCTGGAATGCCTGTCTCTAGCTTTCCTTTAAATGAGAAAAGATACCATTGTTTTAGATGTTCTGTACATGCAGCCAATCCCTTATCCTAACTCGGAAGCCAGAATCCATTATGGAGAGTTGAACTTGGTCTTCAAAGTCCTACGTGCTTCATTCTAAATCATCTATCCTTATTTCTGCAGGCTGAGGAAAGTTCCTGAAGGTAGTTGCCCAGTTGTAGAGTGTCCTTTCAGCTCCATGACTATATTCTTCAGACGGGACTTGAACTCAGGAATCCCTACATGTTGGGGAGAACAGGATGCTGTCACAGCAATCAACTTCCAGACACAGCTTTGATCACTGGTGAATCAGAGAGTTTTGCTGTTGTTGTTTTTCTAATTTCTTTGCTGTCTCTTTTGCTCTTTCTTCCCACTCCCATTCCCCTGCCAGGGAAAAAAAAAATTAGCCAGGCAAGAGTACATCCAATTCCCTTTCTTAATTAGAAGCAAAACATTTGGAAAGCTGTGGCACAACTGCTTGACGAACATTTGCAAGTTATCTCCAAGCACAAAGCCAACATATTAAGGAAAGCAACAGGGGTCGCAGAGCACGTTCCCAGGCTAACGGAGAAGGTAATCCAGATTTGCAGAGGTGTCTGTCAACCACGGCTGGAGGCTCCTAATCCCCTCACTCAGAGCTGGCCATGCATAGAGAAAGGCTTATGTGAAACAAAATAAACCCAAACTCTCCCAGGTGTCCACAGCCCACCTATGAAATCTATCATCCCAAACTAACACTGCAGAGCACCTAATGGGTTTTAAGGAAGCATTCAAATAAATAATCATTTCCTGGTATTGGAGATTGGATTTCATACACCACAGCCCAGACCCAAGCTTAATGGGAGACAGATGAAGAACAGAGTTCTTTTTCCAGAAGTAAAATTTACTTCTAATCCACTAATACATATGCAAATAGTTTCTTCCAGACTCTGTGATCTGGGAAAGAAAGTAGCCAGCTTGATCATAATTATTTTCTGACTTCCAGAGTGCTTGATATTAGATGTAGTAATGGTTGGCTATGGCAAATCCTAGGGACTCTTTCCCTAGAAAGTGTTAAATAAGAACAGGTTGTGTCTGAGTCCATTTGTGTTGATATAAAGGAATATCCAAGGCTGAGTAACTTATAAAGAAAATATATTTATTTGGCCAATGGTTCTGAAGCCTGTACAAGAAGCATGGTGTCAACATGTGCTTCTGATGAGGGCCTCGGGAAGCTTCCACTCATGATGGAAGGCAAAGGGGAACTGGCATGTGCAGAGGTCAATGGCAAGAGAGGAAGCATGAGAGAGGAAAGAAGGAAGGAAGGAAGGAAGGAAGGAAGGGAGGGAGGG
>NW_012110433.1:0-1089 GCF_000951045.1 Mandrillus leucophaeus | reverse complement strand
TAGAGCACTGAGATAATATGTAAAAATAGCAATTACAGGCCAGGTGTGGTGGCTCACGCCTGTAATCCTAGCACTTTGGGAGGCTGAGGTGGGTGGATTGCCTGAACTCAGGAGGTCAAGACCAGCCTGGGCAACACAGTAAAACCCCATCTCTACTAAAATACAAAAAATCAGGCCGGGCACAGTGGCTCACGCCTGTAATCCAAGCACTTTGGGAGGCCGAGGCAGCCGGATCATGAGGTCAGGAGACTGAGATCATCCTGGCTAATATGGTGAAACCCTGTCTCTACTAAAAATACAAAATATTAGCTGGGCGTGGTGACGGGTGCCTGTAGTCCCAGCTACTCGAGAGGCTGAGGCAGGAGAATGGCGTGAACCCGGGAGGCGGAGCTTGCAGTGAGCTGAGACCGTGCCACTGCACTCCAGCCTGGGCAACAGAGCAAGACTGTGTCTAAAACAAAAACAAAAACAAAAAAATTAGCTGGACATGGCAGCATGCACCTGTAATCCCAACTACTCAAGAGGCTGAGGCAGGAGAATCGCTTGAACCACTGGGAGGCAGAAGTTGCTGTGAGACAAGATCGCACCACTGCACTCCAGCCTGGGCAATAGAGCAAGACTCTGTCATAGATAGATAGATAGATAGATAGATAGATAGATAGATAGATAGATAGATAGATAGAAAAAAAGAGAGAAAACGAAACAGATAAACGTATTTGTAGCAATCATTTAGAAAAGTGGGAGTTAGAAGCCTATTCTACAGGTTCCTTGTTTATCCCAAGAGTTTGGTTTTAACCAACCTTACCATTTTTACAATTTGCATTATTATCATTTAAAGATGATTAATCATTGAAATATTGTTTTCCATCTAGTTAAGGAAATCTTGTAATTCTTTATCTGGATTAGCTACAGTGATAACCACTGAAGCCAAAAACTAAAAGGTAAGAAAGAAACAGACAAGGAAGAAAGGAAAAATAAGGTCAAAATCAAGGTTCATGTCCCCATAATCCCTATCTTCAATGACAAAATAAGTAAAAAAATTAGACAAGGACGTCTATCAACAGCAGCAGCGGCATCTCTTCCATCCCT
>NW_012110432.1:0-1312 GCF_000951045.1 Mandrillus leucophaeus | reverse complement strand
TGCAACCTTGCTCCACCTGTGCCGCCCTCGGCGGGCCTGACTGGCCTCGCGCAGAGCCGCGGCCCGGATCGCTGTCACTGCCGGAGGTGAGAGCGCAGCAGTAGCTTCAGCCTGTCTTGGGCTTGGTCCAGATTCGCTCCTCTGGGGCTACGTCCCGGGGAAGAGGAAGCGAGGATTTTGCTGGGGTGGGGCTGTACCTCTAACAGCAGATGCGCGCGCGAGGGTGTGAACGTGTGGGTGTGTGTGTACGACCTGTGATGACGACGAGGAGGAACAAGTGGGACGGCGGCGAGTGATGCTCAGGGCCAGCAGCACCGAATGGGGCGAGCCTCAGTGTCGCCAGCAGTGACCCCAGGTACAGTATCTACTTCCCAGCCCTCATGGCCGGGAAATAGGAAAGAGGGCAGCCAGTAGGCAGGCCAATACCCAATAAAAGTAGAATCGAGACGCCCTGAGTTCAGAAGGTGAGTTTCTTAAGATTCTTCTGGGCATTCAGGAAAGGGCATTTTTTGATTGCTGCGCTGATTGTTTACTAGTAGGGTGGAGTCGGGGAAATTTGAGCGTCTTTTCCCAACCTCAGGAATTGCATTTTTTTAGAAGTAAGGAATCGTTTTCTTTAAACTTCGTTCAGAACTATTTATGTGATCTTTCCTATTATTTGCTAAATGCATTTCGTCTCTGTTCCTTACCATAACCTGAAGCTTAAAACCTTTCTCTTCTTCCCTTTGATTTTCCTCCAAGGAATGTCACAAATTAATGAGGAGGATAAACTTGAAATTTTGAGAGTTATCATCTTAAGGTCATTTGTTAATTAAATACAAGGAGGAAAAATATGATATACATACTCATGTATACTTTTATGGCTGGTTTGTTCATCAGAACATTTTTGTTTGTCGGTTAAATGTTAGTATTTTTTCCAGTGCTTGAATTGAAAAGTTGAATGATGTTTTTGATAGTAACAGAAAAAATAAATTGTAGATAATGTCCCCCCCCCCACACACAGTAATTTTGGAAGTAAATGTTGGTATTTATTTCTTTATTCCTGAAATACATGCTCACTTTCCAAACGCTTCAATTTGTTTATTATAAGAAGACCACAATCGTGGAGACTACTAAAGTTATGCCAAATGTAAACTTTTATTTTGTGCTTTTTTTTTAGTATTATTTTTAATTCAGATGAGGAAAACTGGAGATATCAGTTCAGATATAGACGTAGGAGTCACAGAGAAAGGTGAATTCCTCTGTAATTTGAAAAAGGGAAATGAAAACATATTACCTAAGGACTCTCATTTATTTGTATTAACCATTTGTA
>NW_012110431.1:0-1784 GCF_000951045.1 Mandrillus leucophaeus | reverse complement strand
TACAAAGGTGTAATGTTGTGTGCTTATCAACACATTTACCATCTTAAAAAGACTTGCTTACCTCCGTAATATAGCATTGCGACTGAAAAATCCAGGCAATTACACAACTGGTAATAGCTGTCTCTTGCTACTCAAAGGGTGGTCCATGAACTGCCATAGTAACATCACTTGAGCTTGTTTCATTTGCAGATACTCATCCACATCCTGGACTTACTGAATCTGAATCTGCATTAACAATGTGCCCAGGTGATTTGAATGCATATTACATTTTGAGAACCCTGCAAAGTCATATCTTTAGTGAAATTCAAAGTTTCCTGAGCTTAGATGGGCAGTCCTGAAACACAAGTTGTACCAAGCAAAGACTATAGCGCTTCTGAGCAAAGTGTGGGTAGGATGGCCTGTACCAATTGTTAAATATTAAAATTATACCAAAAATGGTTTTCTAATGTTTTAGTAGGTGAAGATAATTTAACTAAAATAAATTTTTGCAAAATATCAAGTATTATATTCAAACTGACACTTACTCAATCAGCTTTCCCCAGCACCCTTCATTCAGATATGTAGCATGGACTCCATATAAACCTGAAGAAAATTGTTAGTGTTCATGTCTTCCAAGCCAAAGTACAATTAATAAGCTGGGCATTAACATCCCAAAATAGCAATAGCTCTCAAACCTGGGAAACAGCATCAAAAAACAAAAGTAACTTACTACACAGTTGACATATTGACTGGTTGAAATCTCTACTCTTCTTTTTGATTCCTCTTTTTAAATATGTTTTAAACATATATAAAAATTAGTGGCATATAAGTTGGGTGCAAGAATTAAGTTTTAGCTCTGAAGCTGTGGGGAAACCTTTCACATTTCACATTTCTTTTAGTGTTCCGGGTTTCTCAAAACATTTGGTGTCTAAGCTTCATTTTCGTTTTTCAGTTTTACAAGCTTTTCTGGTTACCTTCGGAAAGTTTCATTTTTACAACATAACCTACATAATCACAATTCATCTTCTAATATTTACATTGTCCACTTAAGTTTAGTCACATGTTAAAAAATAAGTTTAGTTTCAACTTTGAAGTTGAGAATGTAAAACAAATATTTGTTACTGATCAATAGATATGAAGATTCTAAATACAAAGAAGATGTAAGCTACTAAAATAGCTTCATTGGTTTCATTTTCTAGGACATTTAAGCTTTTATAAATAGCAATGTCATGAGGATAAAAATTCCATGATACAAGAATTTACAATACTAGCAATATATTCCTATCAAAATATTGACATGGAGAATTATTTCTTTTAAAAATAGGTACAGTATCTTAAAATATTGAAAATAAAGGTCTATGGTTCTAAGATCCTTAAAATATCAGGGATTGAAAACTCTGCTATGTTGATATTTGTATAACATAAAATATTATTATAACTTAAACATAATTAATGGTCTGGCTGACCTTTCTGACTGACCATTATTGACCATGAAACTGTTGATAAGAAAAGCTACTTTTAAATGTACTGTTCTCATTTTATTCTAGTCTAGAGAAAGAAGAATCAACTGTAATATTTTCGGTGACCATTTAAGTGTAGATTAAAATTCAAATAACAAAGAGTAATTTTGCTAAAAGCATATATATATATACAGTCGGCCTTTTGTATCCATGAGTTCTGCTTCTGTAAATTAAAAAATGTGTTTTTGCATCTGTACAGAACATGTACAGATCTTTCTTTCTTGTCATTAGTCCCTAAACAATACAGCATAACAACCATTTACATATCATTTATATTGTGTTAGG
>NW_012110430.1:850920-851225 GCF_000951045.1 Mandrillus leucophaeus | reverse complement strand
AGCCAAATCATGAATGAACTTCCATTCACAATTGCCTCAAAGAGAATAAAATACCTAGGAATCCAACTTACAAGGGATGTAAAGGACCTCTTCAAAGAGAACTACAAACTACTGCTCAGTGAAATAAAAGAGGACACAAACAAATGGAAGAACATACCATGCTCATGGATAGGAAGAATGAATATCGTGAAAATGGTCATACTGCCCAAAGTAATTTATAGATTCAATGCCATCCCCATTAAGCTACCAATGGCTTTCTTCACAGAATTGGAAAAAACTGCTTTAAAGTTCATGTGGAACCAAAA
>NW_012110430.1:782060-849938 GCF_000951045.1 Mandrillus leucophaeus | reverse complement strand
ATGGGTGCAGCACACCAACATGGCACAAGTATACATATGTAACAAACCTGCATGTTATGCACATGTACCCTAGAACTTAAAGTATAATAATAAAAGAATAAAATAAAATAAAAACTTTATTTCATACAAGATTCCATTAAATTAAATAAAGAGTATTTACTACTCCTTTATTTTATAAAAATGTGTCAAAACAAAGACAAACAGTTCATTAAAATTAAGGATCTGGAATAATGTATTTCCTGAAAAGGTGATAATTTATAGTTTAAACATACCATTTTGACAAAATTTCCCATTTTTAAGAATTAGTTGGTATTCCTTCATATTAGAATAATACTAAAGATCACGTGATGATTTGGATAGTCCCATGAGATTTTTCTTTTCATGTGATTTAGCCTTTGTACTCAACGTAGGCTTTCCATTAGCAACAGTGTAGAAAAAAATAAGACTCCATTCAGTTATTTCCAATCTGGAAAAAAAAAAATGACGACAGGTAGGTACAGGTAGCTTTAGAAGATTCTGTCTCTTTGAACTTAGGACTAAATTGGTTGTTTTAAAAAAATATTTTCTTTGAAGAAGTGGAAACCTTTTTCAGCCACACAGATAAACTATGTGCATTCCAAATATCAAAAACATGAACGTAGAGCTGTTCAGGTTGAAGCGGAAGACGGGTGGCCCACAGGGCTTTAGCCACTGAAAATGGCACTAGAGGAACTTCAGAAAATTCTTGGGCTGCATGGAATGCATTTTGAAAACCCATGCTCTAATTAGATCTAAAGACCACCTCCGCCTGCAGCACTGACAGTATCCATGTGATTTAAGATAGCACCTGCGGGCCAGGCGCAGTGGCTCACGCGTACTATCCCAGAATTTTGGGAGGCCGAGGCGGGCGGATCACGAGATCAGGAGCTCGAGACCACCCTGGCTAACACAGTGAAACCCCGTCTCTACTAAAAACACAAAAAAAACTTAGCCAGTCGTGGCGGCAGGCGACTGTAGTCCCAGCTAATTGGGAGGCTGAGGCAGGAGACTGGCGTGAACCTGGGATGCGGAGCTTGCAGTGAGCGGAGATCAGGCCACTGCCCTCCAACCTGGGCAACAGAGCAAGACTCCATCTCAAAAAAAAAAAAAATAGATAGCACCTGTATTACTTTCTTTTTTAAATCACACTGCCCCATCCCCACCCCACTAAGGAAAAAACAAAACCTAAAAACTTTGGTAATAAGATCTTTCTATTTCTCCCTAGTCCTTCATTTGGGTCACTGATCTTCACCTTCACTTTCTCATGCTTGTGCCCTCTAATTTCCAGGCTCTTGAAGTATGCCCTAGGCAAGATCTTACTGGCGTGTGTATGAGTACATGTTGAGTGTGGTTTTTCTCAACTGAGACTGAAAGTCTCCTTCTTTGACTTCTCTCTAATTTCCAGTTCGTAATGTTCATGCCTCACCTAGACTTTAAAAAGAAAAGAGGTAAAATTAGCTCACGCCATAAAGACGCCCTAGTTTCCAGATGTGCATGTTTCCCCCCTCCCCGCGACCCACAACCAGCTGACCTGGAAGACACTTTTCTCCACTCTCCATGGAGCACAGAGGGAACTAAGGACCTGCGGCAATGATTCTGCCCCTGATGACTCCTGCCTTGGGCTCCAGGCCAATATGGATTTTTATGACTGCCCTTGTGGTGTACCTTGTACCATCTCTGCTGCTAGAACTTGCTTTCAGAAAAGAAACTGGTTAAAGAGTAAGTACACCTAATTCAATAACCACGAGAACACTTTGTTTGATTGTTTGTTTTTTTGTTTGTTTGTTGTCACTCACAGTGCCAGTGGGAATATTTTCCCATATCAGTCTTTCTGAGGGCAAAAATGACCTGGGTTTTCCTATTGCATAAACTTTGCCTAGTTTAAATTCAGAAATACTGGAAGCCACTTTCCACAGACCATAGCGATGCATGTTAATAATGCAACTCTTTTTGCTTACTGAAAGGGAAACTCCCTTTAGTTTTGCAATGGGATGTGGTCTTTATTGTTGTCAACTCTGTTGAAGCAGTGTGGTTCACTAGGAACAAGTTGAAGAGAAGCTAACTGAGAAGCCAATAAAACCAATTTTAAGAACATTGCAATATATGATGCATTGAGCACCTTGCAAATACTGTTCTTTCTTTGCCACATATCCCTATTCTTGTGCAGATATCTATACCTATAGATACAGATTTTTTTTTTTTTTTTTTTGAGATGGAGTTTCACTCTTGTTGCCCAGGCTGGACTGCGGTGGCATGATCTCGGATCACTGCAACATCCACCTCCTGGGTACAAGTGATTCTCCTGCCTCAGCCTCCCAAGTAGCTGGGATTACAGGCGCCTGCCACCACGCCCGACTAATTTTTTGTATTTTTAGTAGAGAAGGGGCTTCACCATGTTGGCCAGGCTGGTCTCGAACTCCTGACCTCAGGTGATCCACCCACCTCAGCCTCCCAGAGTGCTGAGATTACAGGTGTGAGCCACCATGCCCAGCCTAGACACATATTTTTAATTAACAAGCAATTTTTGGTGCAGTTTTAAGTTTACAGAAAAATGAGTGGAAAGTACATAGAGTTACCATACACATCCCCATTTTCCGCTATTATTAACATCTTGCATTAGTGTGGTGCGTCTGTTACAACTGATGAGCCAATATTAATATATTATTACTAACTAAAGTCAACAGTTTACATTAGGGTTCACTCTTTGCATTGTACTTTCTCTGGATTTTGACAAATGTATAATGACATGCATCCACTATGGCAGTATTATACAGAATGATTTCACTGCCATGTGAATTCCTTGTGTTCCACCTGTTCATCCCGTCCTCTCTCCCCCGAACCCCTGGCGACCACTGATCTTTTTGCTGTTTTCATAGTAAAAAGATGCCCAGGCCAGGCATGGAGGCTCATACCTGTAATTCCAACACTTTCAGAGGCTGAGGCGAGCAGATCATTTGAGCCCAGGAGTTTAAGACTAGCCTGGGCAACATGGTGAAACCCTATCTCTACTAATAATACAATTAGCTGGGCGTGGGGATGGCGCGTGTGGCTCTAGCTACTCGGAAGGCTGAGTTGGGAGGATTGCTTGAGCCAGGGAGGTCAAGGCCCAGTGAACCATGATCATGCCACTGTATTCCAGTTTGGGTAACAGAGCAAGACGTTGTCTAAAAAAAAAAAAAAAAAAAAAAAAAAAATCCAGAATTCTCTTTCTTATCCGGAATGTTCCAGTTGTGAGTTGTTCTCTACTACATTGTTTATTCTGTGCACATTTTCATAACTGAGTTATACTTCTGAGTTAAAACCTCCATGCTTTTCATAAAGATGTTGACCGTGAGAATTAAGTGAGAATGTTTTATGCTTAGAGCAACATCTACTTTACAGGCTGAAAGTGGGGATGAAATGTGGTAACACACTTAAAATACTCAGAACACTTCCTGGAACATAGTCCGTGCTCAATAATTAGCCTTGGCACAACTGCTGATTTCCCTTCCTCTGTAAAGTCTAATTGTAAGAAAGAAGGTGCTGTTGGACTTAGAAAGGGGAATTTAAAGAGGCAATGGATCAACCATGAAGACCTCCGCCTGTGGAGTCAGGTCATCTGGGTTCAGAACCCTAATTTTACTAGTTACTAGCCACAACTTGGGAAATTACCTGATCCTCCTTTGAGATGGATTTCCTCCTGTATGTAAATGAGGAGACTAACAATTCCTCTTGAAGCAGTTCTTCTTCCTCAGGACTGATACTCAGTCTGCACCAAAACAAGATGAAGGCTCTGTTATTAAAGGGTTCAAGCCCATGCTTTGGACTGTCCAAGGAAATCCTGACCCCTTTGTGTTCTAAGAGTATATGGTGGAGGCAAGTTATGTAGTTCTTCCTTGCCTCTGTTTCTGTTACCAAATAATAGCTTTAATAATCAGAAAAATGGCCGGGCACAGTGACTCACGCCTGTAATCTCAGCACTTTGGGAGGCCAAGGCAAGCAGATCACCTGAGGTCAGGAGTTCGAGACCAGCCTGGCCAACATGGTGAAACCCCGTCTCCACTAAAAATACAAAAATTAGCCAGGCGTGGTGGTGCATGCCTGTAATTCCAGCTACTCGGAAGGCTGAGGCAGCAGAATGGCATGAACCTGGGAGGTGGAGGTTGCAGTAAGCGGAGATCACACCACTGCACTCCAGCCTCGGAGACAGGAGCGAAACTCCGTCTAAAAAAAAAAAAAAATCAGAAAAATGGAAAGAATATTCAAGATGGGGAGGTTTGGAGAAATGAGCAAGGCATTTTATGACAGAACATTTGGGTTGCTTTCCTATTCCTGGAAATCCCTAAAACTACTGGATGAGCATCACTGGAATTTATTCTTGGGTAGTTGCAAAATCAGACCTCTGAAAATAACCTCTCTGAATTTTTCTCTGCAGAAAACAAAACAAATGATATATGTCCCACTTAACTCTCAGGGGTTTTTTTTTAGATGATATAGATTATGTCTGTGAATTCAATGTCAATTAAACATCGTCCTAAATGCTATGGGTGAGAAAACCAGTAAGACAAGATTCTTATTCTCCCTTGGCTTCTCCAGAGGAGGGAAGTAAACTCAACAGTAATTATGTGCAATGAAGTGTCAGAGATGCCCTGATGGAGCTTTGTGGATGGCTTGGGCACAAATGAGAGCAATTGTCTCCACCTGGGACTAATGAGAACTGGCTTCCTAAAGGTGGTAACACTCAAACTGATGTGTGAAAGTACTTGGCTTAGGTGATTGGCTCAGGATGTGGTGTAGTTGGAAATCAACTGAAATCCTGAGGTATCCCAGGTGCTTTTGGACACCATTATCTACCTTTGAACTTGGAGAGACTAGTTGAACAACTGGAGATCAGAATTTCGTAAGTACTAAGGCCTGGTGATAAAATTTGTATCACTTTGCTTTAGTTGATGAAATTTTGTCATTTCATTCAGTGTTTACTTTTAAATTTAATTATATAGAGAGATACAGAGAGAGAGAGAGAGATCGGAGGCTGGTCTCAAATTCCTGGTCTCAAGTGATCCTCCTGCCTTGGCCTCCCAAAGTACTAGGATTACAGGTATGAGTCACCACACCTGGCTGGTTATTCAGTGTTCATTAAAGCATATTTATTTCATCCAGTAATAAATGTAGAAGGACTGATAGAATGAGAAAATTATTTTTTAACCTCCAACGTAAAACTTGATTTGAGTCATTAAAAATAGATGCTCAGGGCTGGGTACAGTGGCTCACACCTGTAATCCCAGTGCTTTGGGAAGCCAAAAAGAGAAGATCACTTGAGCCCAGGAGTTTGAGGCTGCAGAGAGCTATGATGTGCCACTGCACTCCAGCCTGGGCAACAGAGTGAAACACTGTCTCAAAAAATATATGTATGTATGATGAGAAAGGTCAGAAACATGGGCTGGGTATGTTTGGGGTCACAGTTTCAAACTGTAAACTTTGACAAGAGATTAGTTCATCTTCAACATGGTGATTGTGTTGTAATGCACAACAATGTAAGTAAAGATGAAGTGATTTTTTACGATTTGTTAAATGATCTACTAAGCAGAATAGTCACATTTAACCCAGAACCATTTCCATGCCTAAACGACATGGGTTGAGACTATTTGCATTACCAGAACATTTGCTGACTGAGTTTCCTTGAAATTAGATTAGATAAAAAATAACTTTCAGAATCTTCTCTTATTATGTAAAACTGCACAATATTTGTACTGTGACATGTATATGAAGAAAAACCAAGATTGTAAGTTTGATCTTCAACTGGAGATCAAATTTACTACTGTCTGATTATTTCTCAGGATTCAGAATAAGATCTATACAGTTAGAAAAAGGGAGCAAAAAACAGCTGAGGGGATTTTTTTTTTAAATTTTGTGGGGCTGCCAGTGGTAGGATGGGGGAAGGTTTGGTATAGAAAGTTGTAGTGGAAATGATTTTAGTTTTGGAATCAAAACTACAAGCCTCAAATTCCAGTTCCATCAACTGTGTGGTCGTGGGCAGTTCCATTATTTTTCTGAGCCTCAATTTCTTCTATCAACCTATTAAATGCAGAATTAAAAGGGTGCCTATGTATAGTTGTGCATACTGAATTTGCACACTTCCAGGGCATGCAGTAGTGTTTAGCGGAGGTATTGTAGGAGTAATGCAGGCATAATAGAGTTGTGTGGTAAGGAATCATCCTCATGGAGCAATTGAATCATGATACTCTCAAAACCTCAAATTCCTCCCCATTTCCCATTAAAGAATTTCAAGCTCTATTTGGCAATAGTATCCTATGACTAAATAAAAACTACTTTTTGGGATTTCCCCTCCATTTCATTCCTTTCAATAATACTTTTCTTCAGTTTAATAATATTCTCAGTACCTGTGGAGGGAAGTCAGGGACCCTAAACGGAGGGACCGGCTGAAGCCGCAGCAGAAGAACATGCATTGTGAAGATTTCATGGACATTTATCAGTTCCCCAAATTAATACTTCTATAATTTCTTACACCTGTCTTTACTGTAATCTCTGAACATAAATTGTGAAGATTTCATGGACACTTATCACTTCCCCAATGAATATCCTTGTGATTTCCTATGCCTGTCTTTACTTTAATCTCTTAATCCTGTCATCTTCTTTGTAAACTGAGGAGGATGAATGTCACCTCAGGACCCTGTGATGATTGTGTCAACTGCACAAATTGTTTGTAGAGCATGTGTGTTTGAACAATATGAAATCTGGGCATCTTAAAAAAAAGAACAGGATAACAGCCATCGATGTTCAGGGAACAAGAGAGGTAACTTTGAACTGGCCGCCAGTGAGCTGGACAGAACAGAGCTATATTTCTCCTCTTTCATAAGCAAATAGGAGAAATATTGCTGAATTCTTTTTCTCAACAAGGAACATTCCTGAGAAAGAGAATGCACCCTGAAGATAGGCTTATAGACAGCCCCTTTTAAGGCATCCTATCGTCTTTTATGGTCAAAGCCGAAGGGATGAAATAAGCCCCGGCCTCCTGTAGCGCTCCCAGGCTTATTAGGAGGAGGAAAATTCCCACCTAATAAATTTTGGTCAGACAGGTTATCTGCTCTCAAACGCTGTTTCCTGATAAGATGTTATCGACAAGGCCTGCGGAAACTTCATTAACAATTTTAATTTCACCTCATCCAGTGGTCCGGTGATCTCGCCCTGCCTCCATTTGCTTTGTGATATTTTATTACCTTGCGAAGCATGTGATCTCTGTGACTCACACTCTATTTGTGCACTCCCTCCCCTTTTGAAAATTGCTAATAAAAACTTGCTGGTTTTACGACTCGGGGAATATCACGGATCCTGGTGACATGTGACATCTCCCCCCGACACCCAGCTTTAAATTTCTCTCTCTTGTGGTCTTTCCCTTTATTTCTCAAACCAGCTGAGACACTTAGGAAATAGGAAAGAACCCATGTTAAACAGCAGGAGCAGGTTCTCCCGATAAGTACCCACTACACTCTTTTCTATTTCTGTGTTTCTCTTTGTAATGTTTTCATGTTCCTGGAATTCCCTGCTTTTCCATATTTACTTCAACCCCAAACTTACTGGTTCTTCAAGTTGAACCCAAAGTCCACCTATTCCATGAAGCCTTCCCTGATTCTCCTTTCCCTGACTGAAAAACATCTTTCTTTCACCAATTTGCCCAGCATTGTTCCTGCATCTGCCTCCACCTGAGTCTTCTGCCTTGGACTACTGGTTTTATTTACATGTCTTATCCTCCCTTTCCCATTGGGAGCAGGATGGAAACAAGATCCACACGCGCGTTACCATTGTATTCCTCACAACATTGAGCACAGGGCTATGCATAGTTGGTGTGCTGGATTACCTAGGGTCAACCTGGCATCACTGCTACCCCTTTCTAAGGTCTCCACTGCAGGAGAAGCTGAGAACGACATTTCCCAGAAACCCAGTGCAATGGGAAGCACGTGCACAAGATTTGGAAGAGAAAGGGGTCATTATTTTCTGGAAGTGGCTGCAGGCACATGACCAAGATATGAGGTTTGAAGCAGTTTCCAGGTGAGCTTCCCGAAAAGCACCTGCATCACTCCTGCAGACTGAAAGGTCAGAGGGAATCTCCCAGAGGTTAATTTCAGCTGTCTTTTGTGCAAACTCTTGAGACCCTCATAGTGCGTAGGCTGAGTTTGTTGCTGTCAGCCTTCTTCACCTTGGCTTCTGCAGCCTTCTAACCATTGGGTAAGCCTCTAATTCCCTGCATTGAAAATATTCATACTTGGAATATATTGAGAGGCTTCTGCTTTCATGTGTAATCTGTGACTGACTTGCTCAATAAATATTTGGAGAATGAATGAAAAATAATTCCATCATATTAAAAAGTCAGTAGTTATTCCACTGATATTTATCATTCAAGGGGAAGACACTAATACTAATTGTGAGTCATATGGCAGGCAGTTTCCTATGCATTATTTACCACCTTCCAGTAATCTTGATAGATCACTGCTATTGTCTCATTTTATACGTGGGGATACGGAAAAATGAGAATCAAACAGATACACCAACTCACAAAGCGTTGCCTTAATGCTCTACCATGTTACCTTAGTGTACATCAACTTAGTGCATGCTTTAGTGGATAATCACAAGCAATTTCAAGGGCCATTTGAAACTCAATATTAGCCACATTTTTCAGTTTTTCCTACCCACCCAGAGCAATAAATCCTGAGTTCCTCTCAATTATACCACTGAATGGACTACCTATAGCCAATGGATTCAATTAAAATATTTGAGTCTTTTTTTTTGCAATTGTTTAGATATTATATACTTACCTATTGCTAAGAATGAGCATTTTTTATGGCAGGTGAAATGACAATGGTAGAAATAATTTTTTAATATCTAAAATTTGGGGTGAGGTGGATTTAAAAACTCAAAATGGAAAGGACATTGTATCATAAAAGACCAAGCAATATACATTACCAGTTATAGTTTAGTTACCCACTAAAATCTGTTTAGCTTGTTTGGAACATGTCCAATAACTACTTCTCCTTGACCTTATGTAAATGCTGAAGACTTTGATCCTAAATACAATCACCTGAAATACTTTTTAAAGAGTTATCATTCATTGCAAATTATGCAGAATGTTTCAGAGAACATAATTATGTGTGTGCTTATAAACATTGCAGTCATTCAATAAGTAATTTTCTATATTTAACAATAAAGTTAATTTATACGTTTGATTTAAAAAGGAAATAGACAGAATTACCAAAAAATATAGTGGTAGGAAATGTAAAATTTGCAGTAATATATTTTAGAAAAAATCTCATTCAAAAAGGATTAATGTTCATGAGTTAATATTTAACATTTTGCTAGAAAATTGGTAATCCCATGAAAAGATTAAAATACCTATGAATATAGCTAACTGGGGAAGTAAATTATCTGCAGTAAGAATTATAAAACACTGCAGAAAGAAATCAGAAATGACACAAACAAATAAAAAAAATTCCATGCTCATGGATAAGAAGAATCAATATTGTTATATTGGCCATACTGCCCAAACCAATTTACAGATTCAATGCTATTACTATCAAACTACCACTGTCATTTTGCACAGAATTAGAAAAAACTATTCTAACATTCATATGGAACCAAAAAAGAGCCTAAATAGCCAAAGCAATCCTAAGCAAAAAGAACAGAGGCATCACATTATCTGATTTCAAACTATACAACAAAGCTACAGTAGCCAAAACAACATGATACTGGTACAAAAACAGACACATAGACCTAGAGAACTCAGAAATAAAGCTGCACACCTACAATCATCTGACCTTCAACAAAGTCAAAGATAACATGCAATAGAGAAAGAAGTCGCTATTCAATAAATGGTGTTGGGATAAGTGGCTAGCCATATAGCCACTTAGAAGATGACAGAAGATTGAAACTGAACCCCTTCTTTTATAATATACAAAAAACAACTCAAAATGGAATAAAGACTTAAATGTAAGACCTAAAACTATAAAAACCCTAGGAAAAAAATCGAAGAAATGCCTTTCTAGACATAGGCCGTAGCAAAGATTTCATGACAAAGTCTCCAAAAGCAGTTGCAACAAAAACAAAATTTGACAAGTGGGAACTAATTGAACTAAAGAGCTTCTGCACACCAAAAGAAACTATCAACAGGGTAAACAGACAACCAACAGAATGGGAGAAAATATTTGCAAGCTATGCAAATACAACAAGGGTCTAATATCCAGAATCTATAAGGACCTTAAACTCAATGAGAAAAAGCAAAGAACCTCATTTAAAAAGTAGGCAAAGGACATGAACAGACACTTCTTAAAAGAAGACATATAAGCAGCCAACTAACATGAAAAAATGCTCAACATGACTAATTAGTAGAGAGATGCAAATTAAAACCACAATGAGATACCATCTCACATCAGTCAGAATGGCTATTACTAAAAAGTCAAAAACTAACAGATGTTGGCAAGGCTATGGAGAAAAGGGAATGCCTATACACTGCTGGTGGGAGTGTAAATTAGTTCAGCCACTATGGAAGGTAGTTTGAAGATTTCTCAAAGGACTAAAAATGGAACTACCATTTAATCCAGTAATCCCATTATGGTTACATACCCAGCAGAATATAAATCATTCCACCAAAAAGACACATGCCCTTTATGTTCATTTCAGCACTGTTCACAATAGCAAAGACAGAGAATCAATATAGGTGCCCATCAACAGTGGACTGGATAAAGAAAATGTGGTATTTACACACCATGGAATACTATGCAGCCGTAAAAAAAGAATGAGATCAGCTGGGCGTGGTGGCTCACGCCTGAAATCCCAGCACTTTGGGAGGCCAAGGTGGGTGGATCACGAGGTCAGGAAATTGAGACCATCCTGGCTAACACGGTGAAATCCCATCTCTACTAAAAATACAAAAAATTAGACAGTCCTGCTGGCGGGCACCTGTAGTCCCAGCTACTTGGGAGGCCGAGGCAGGAGAATGGTGTGAATCCGGGGGGAGGCAGAGCTTGCAGTGAGCCGAGATAGCGCCACTGCACTCCAGCCTGGGCGACAGAATGAGACTCCATCTTAAAAAAAAAAAAAGAAAAAAAAGAAAAAAAGAATGAGATCATGTCCTTTGCAGCAACACAGATGCACCTAGAAGCCATTATCCTAAGCAAATTAATACAGAAACAGAAAATCAAATATTACGTGTTCTCACTTATAAGTGAGTGATGAATCTTGGTTATACACATACATAAAGATGGGAACAATAGACACCAGGGATTCTAAAAGGAGAGAGGAAGGGAGAGGGGCAAGGCTTTAAAAACTTTCTATTTGGCACTTGGTTCACTATCTGGGTGACCAGATAAATAAAAGCCCAAACCTCAGCATCACACAATATACCCTTGAAACAAACCTGTGCATGGACCCCCCAAATTAAAAAATATATATATATTTTTTAAATCTCATTTTTAAAAACAATATGATCAATTAAAATAACTTAAATAACTTACCAGCAAAACATATAACAATCCAGAATTAAAATATTCAGAAAGCAAGCAAGTCATCTTGTACTACCAGATTATTTTTGAAGAATAACATTTATAAAATGAAGAGAACCAATTTTACCTGCCTGTACTAAAGGAAAATAAGTTCAAGAAATGTCCTAGTTATAATTTTCAGTTAGCCTAACATTAACATTTCCCAGAGTTTAGTGTGACAGCCACTTTGAAGCCCTTGTAAATTCTGTCACCTTGGATGAATCACAGCTGATTGGTTTATCAATGCATATAATTCAGATTGCTCTGAATAAAGTTGGATTCCCTAAAGGACCCAAGATAACTTCATGAAATAAATGTATCACATCCAGTTAGTAGATGAGGCAAAGAACATTATTTATTTCAAAAGAGAAATCTTATTATTTTGTGGTTGAGTAAAAGCAAGACTGAATAGAAAATAAAATTGCTAATTAAGAAAAAGGAAAGCCACCTACACTCTTCACTCATGAAAAAGAAACCTAGCTGAGAAGACTGGCAGGCAAGAAACACCATGGACTAGTATGCAGGAAGAAGAATGTTGGAATAGAAAAGTTTATTAATTCTCTGAGATCTGCTCTTACTGAAGTGATTCAAGGAAGAAAATAATGAAATTTGAGCATCAGAAACCTTCCAGTCTACTTGATGCATGAGCTCTACAGTTTTAAGAAGCAAAACTATAAAACAGTGTAAGAAGATGTATTTTCCCTCACCTCTATTTGTAATTTCATCTATTTATCCTTAAAAGCCACTCTTATAAAAGCATAAATTTTATACATATTTGCATGACAGGCACATTCACATATTGCTGTTGTGTTTTTCATTTTACAAGAACAATGTGCTTTCATCAGTGGGAAAATAAAAACGAACCATAGACAAGCAAAAGGCAGAAAATAGAAAACACTCAGAACTTCACTCACAGACCACTATCTTCAACTTTGTGTACCCACTTCTAAGGCCTATTCTTTTCTTAAAAATTCTTTAATTTTAAAATGCAGACATAAATATGCATTTCTACATGAACATGATCATATCAGACATATTTTTTCAATTTTTTCAAATGTTTTTATTTCAAAAGAGAAACCTTATTCCTTTGTGGTAGAGTAAAAGAAAGATTGAATAGAAAATAAAATTTCTAATTAAGAAAATGAGGTCTAGGTGGCTGGCAAGATGGCCAAATAGGAACAGCTCCAGTCTGTACCTCCCAGCGAGATCAACACAGAAGGCAGGTGATTTCTGCATTTTCAACTGAGGTACCCGGCTCATCTCATTGGGAATGGTTAGACAGTGGGTGCAGCCTATAGAGGTTGAGCCGAAGCAAGGTGGGTCATTGCCCCATCTAGGAAGCACAAGGGGTCAGGGAACTCCCTCCTCTAGCCAAGGAAAGCAATGAGGGACTGTGCTGTGAGGAATGGTGCATTCCGGCCCACATACTATGGTTTTCCCACAGTCTTCACAACCCGCAAACCAGGATATTACCTCAGGTGCCTACAGCACCAGGGCCCTAGGTTTCAAGCACAAAACTGGGCAGCCATTTGGGCAGACTCTGAGCTAGCTCAGAAGTTTTTTTCATACCCCAGTGGCACCTGGAATGCCAGCGAGACAGAATCGTTCACTCCCATGGAAAGGGGGCTGAAGTTAGGGAGCTGAGTGGTCTAGCTCAGAAGATCCCACCCCCATGGAGCCCAGCAAGCTAAGATTCACTGGCTTGAAATTCTCACTGCCAGCACAGCAGTCTGAAGTCGACCTGGGATGCTCAAGCCTGGTGGGGGAGGGGCGTTTACCATTACTGAGGCTTCAGTAGGGGGTTTTCCCCTCACAGTGTAAACAAAGCCACCAGGAAGTTCGATCTGGGCAGAGCCCACTGCAGCTCAGCAAAGCCGCTGTAGCCAGACTGCCTCTCTAGATTCCTCTTCTCAGGGCAGGGCATCTCTGAAAGAAAGGCAGAAACCCCAGTCAGGGGCTTATAGATAAAACTCCCATTTCCCTGGGACAGAGCACCTCAGGGTAGGGGCAGCTATGGGTGCAGCTTCAGCAGACTTAAACATTCCTGCCTGCCTGCTCTGAAGAGAGCAGCAGATCTCCCAGCACAGTGCTCAAGCTCTGCTAAAGGACAGAGTATGTCCTCAAGTGGGTCTCTGACCCCTGTGCCTCCTGACTGGGAGACACCTCCCAGCAGGAGTTGACAGACACCTCATACAGGAGAGCTCTGGCTGGCATCTGGCCGGTGCCCCTCTGAAACAAAGCTTTCAGAGGAAGGAAAAGGCAGCAATCTTTGCTGTTCTGCAGCCTCCACTGGTGGTACCGAGGCAAACAGGGTCTGGAGTGGACCTCTGGCAAACTCCAGCAGACCTGCAGCAAAGGGGCCTGACTGTTAGAAGGAAAACAACCCACAGAAAGGAATAGTGCCAACATCAACAAAAAGAACATCCACACAGAAACCCCATCCAAAGGTCACCAACATCAAAGACCAAAGGTTGATAAATCCACGAAGATGAGGAAAAACCAGTGTAAAAAGGCAGACAATTCCAAAAACCAGAGCACCTCTTCTCCTCCAAAGGATCACAACCTCTTGCCAGCAAGGGAACAAAACTGGATGGAGAATAAGTTTGATGAATTGACAGAAGTACGCTTCAGAGGTGGGTAATAACAAACTCCTCCGAGCTAAAGGAGCATGTTCTAACCCAATGTAAGGACGCTAAGAACCTTGAAAAAATGTAAGAGGAATTGCAAACTAGAATAACCAGTTTAGAGAAGAACATAAATGACCTGATGGAGCTGAAAAACACAGCACAAGAACTTTGTGAAGCATACACAAGTATCAATACCCACAGCAACCAAGTGGAAGAAAGGATATCAGAGATTGAAGATCAACTTAATGAAATAAAGCATTAGGACAAAATTAGAGGGAAAAAAATGAAAAGGAACGAACAAAGACTCCAAGAAATATGGGACCATGTGAAAAGACCAAACCTACGTTTGATTGGTGTACCTGAGAGTGATGGGGAGAATGGAACCAAGTTGGAAAACACTCTTCAGGATACTATCCAGGAGAACTTCCCCAACCTAGCAAGACAGGCCAACATTCAAATTCAGAAAATACAGAGAACACCACAAGGACATTCCTCTAGAAGAACAACCCAAAGATACACAACCATCAGATTCATGAAGGTTGAAATGAAGGAAAAAATGTTAAGGGCAGCCAGAGAGAAAGGTCAGGTTACCCACAAAGGAAAGCCCATCAGACTAACAGCAGATCTCTCTGCAGAAACCCTACAAGCCAGAAGAGAGTGAGGGCCAATATTCAACATTGTTAAAGAAACGAATTTTCAATGCAGAATTTCATATCTAGCCAAACTAAGTTTCATAAGTGAAAGAGAAATAAAAACCTTTACAGACAAGCAAATGCTGAGAGAGTTTGTCACCACCAGGCCTGCCTTACAAGAGCTCCTGAAGGAGGCATTAAATACGGAAGGGAAAAACCCATCCCAGGCACTGCAAAAACATATCAAATTGTAAAGACCATCGATAATATGAAGAAGCTACATCAACTAATGGGCAAAACAACCAACCAGCATCATAATGACAGGATCAAATTCACACATAACAATAGTAACCTTAAATGTAAATGGGCTAAATGCCCCAATTAAAAGACACAGATTGGCAAATTGGATAAGGAGTCAAGACCCATCAGTGTGCTGTTTTCAGGAGACCCATCTCACATGCAAAGACACACATAGGCTCAAAATAAAATGACGGAGGAAGGTTTACCAAGAAAATGGAAAGCAAAAAAATAAAAGCAGGGGTTACAATCCTAGTCTCTGATAAAATAGACTTTAAACCAACAAAGATCAAAAAAGACAAAGAAGGGCATTACATAATGTAAAGGGATCAATACAACAAGAAGAACTAACTATCCTAAATATATATGCACCCAATACAGAAGCACCTGGATTCATAAAACAAGTTCTTAGAGACCTACAAAAAGACTTAGACTCCCACACAATAATAGTGGAAGACTTTAACACCCCACTGTCAATATTAGACAGATCAACGAGACAGAAAATTTACGAGGATATTCAAGACTTGAACCCAGCTCTGGACCAAGCGGACCTAATAGTTATATATGAACTATCCACCCCAAATCAACAGAATATACATTCTTCTCAGTACCACATTGCACTTATTCTAAAATTGACCACATAATTGGAAGTAAAACACTCCTCAGCAAATGCAAAACAATGAAAATCATAACAAACAGTCTCTCAGACCACAGTGCAATCAAATTAGAACTCAGAATGAAGAAACTCACTCAAAACTGCACAACTACATGGAAACGGAACAACCTGCTCCTGAATAACTACTGGGTGAATAATGAAATTAAGGCAGAAATAAATAAGTTCTTAGCAACCAATAAGAACAAAGACACAATGTACCAGTATCTCTGGGACACTGCTACTGCAGCATTTAGAGGGAAATTTATAGCACTAAATGCCCACAAGAGAAAGAAAGAAAGATCTGAAATCGACACCCTAACATCACAAAAGAATTAGGGAAGGAAAAGTAAACAAGTTCAAAATCTAGCAGAAGACAAGAAATAACTAAGATCAGAGTAGAACTGAAGGAGATGGAGACACAAAAAACCCTTCAAAAAAATTAATGAATCCAAGAGGTGGTTTTTTGAAAAGATGAACAAAATACATAGACTGCTAGTCAGACTTATACAGAAGGAATAGAGAGAAGAATCAAATAGATACAATAAAAAATGATAAAGGGGATATCACCACCAATCCCACAGAAATACAAACTACCATCAGAGAATACTGTAAACACCTCTATGCAAATCAACTAGAAAATCTAGAAGAAATGGACAAATTCCTGGACACATACACCCTCCCAAGACTAAACCAGGAAGAAGTCGAATCCCTGAATAGACCAATAACAAGTTCTGAAGTTGAGGTAGTAATTAATAGCCCACCAACCAAAAAAAAGCCCAGGACCAGATGGATTCACAGCCGAATTCTACCAGAGGTACGAAGAGGAGCTGGTACCATTCCTTCTGAAACTATTCCAATCAATAGAAAAAGAGGGAATCCTACCTAACTCATTTTATGAGGCCAGCATCATCGTGATTCCAAAACCTGGCAGAGACACAACAAAAAAAGAAAATTTCAGTTCAATATCCCTGATAAACATCTATGTGAAAATCCTCAGTAAAATACTGGCAAACTGAATCCAGCAGCACATCAAAAAGCTTATTCACCACCATCAAGTTGGCTTCATCCCTAGAATGCAAGGCTGGTTCAACATATCCAAATCAATAAACATAATCCATCATATAAACAGAACCAATGACTAAAACCACATGATTATCTCAATAGATGAAGAAAAAGCCTTCAATAAAATTGAACACCCCTTCATGCTAAAAACTGTCAATAAACTAGGTATTGATGGAATATATCTCAAAATAACAAGAGCTATTTATGACAAACCCACAGCCAATATCATACTGAATGGGCAAAAGCTGGAAGCATTCCCTTTGAAAACTGGCACAAGACAAAGATGCCCTCTCTCACCACTCCTATTCAACATAGTATGGGAAATTCTGACCAGGGCAATCAGGCAAGAGAAAGAAATAAAGTGTATTAAAATAGGAAGAAAGGAAGTTAAATTGTCCCTGTTTGCAGATGACATGATTGTATATTTAGAAAACCCCATCATCTCAGCCCAAAATCTCCTTAAGCTGATAAGCAACTTCAGCAAAATCTCAGGATACAAAATCACTGTGCAAAAATCATAAGCATTCCTATACACCAATAATAGAGAGAGCGCCAAATCATGAGTGAACTCCCATTCACAATTGCCTCAAAGAGAATAAAAGGCCTAGGAATCCAACTTACAAGGGATGTGAAGAACCTCTTCAAAGAGAACTACAAACCACTGCTCGACAAAATAAAAGAGAACACAAACAAACAGAAGAACACTCCATGCTCATGGATAGGAAGAATCAATATGGTGAAAATGGCCATACTGCCCAAAGTAATTTACAGACTCAATGGTATCCCCATCAAGCTACCACTGACTTTCATTACAGAATTAGAAAAAACTACTTTAATTTTTATATGGAACCAAAAAAGAGCCTGTATAACCAAGACAATCCTATGCACTATGCAAAAAAAAAAACAAAAAAACAAAAAAACAAAGCTGGAGGCATCTCACCACCTGACTTCAAACTATACTATAAGACTATAGTAACCAAAATAGCACGATACTGGTACCAAAACAGATACATAGACCAATGGAACAGAACAGAGGCCTCAGAAATAACACCACACATCTACAACCATCTGATCTTTGACAAACCTGACAAAAAAAAGAAATGGGGACAGGATTCCCTATTTAATAAATGGTTTTGGGAAAACTGGCTAGCCATATGCAGAAAATTGAAATTGGACCCTTTCCTTACATCTTATACAAAAATTAACTCAAGATGGATTAAAGACTTAAACGTAAGACCTAAAACCATACAAACCCTAGAACAACACCTAGGCAATACCATTCAGGACATAGGCAAGGGCAAAGATTTCATGATTAAAACACCAAAAACAATGGCAACAAAAGCCAAAATTGACAAATGGGATCTAATTAAACTCAAGAGCTTCTGCACAGCAAAATAAACTACCATCAGGGTGAACAGGCAACCTACGGAATGGGAGAAAGTTTTTGCAATCTATGCATTTGACAAAGGGCTAATATCCACAAAGAGCTTAAACAAATTTATAAGAAAAATACAAACAACCCCATTCAAAAGTGAGCAAAGGATATGAACAGACACTTCTCAAAAAAAGACATTTTTGCAGCCAACAAACATGGAAAAAAAGCTCATCATCACTGATCATCAAAGAAATACAAATCAAAACCACAATGAGATACCATCTCATGCCAGTTAGAATGGTGATCATTAAAAAGTCAGGAAACAACAGATGCTGGAGAGGATGTGGAGCAATAGGAATACTTTTACACTGTTGGTGGGAGTGTAACTAGCTCAACCATTGTGGAAGACAGTGTGGCCATTCCTCAAGGACCTAGAACCAGAAATACCATTTGACCCATTACTGGGTATATACCCAAAGGATTACAAATCATTCTACTATAAAGACACATGCACACGTATGTTTATTGCGGCACTGTTCACAATAGCAAAGACTTGGAACCAATCCAAATGTCCATCAGTGATAGAATGGATTAAGAAAATGTGGCACATATACAACACAGTATACTATGCAGCCATAAAAAAGTATGAGTTCATGTCCTTTGCAGGGATCGGATGAAGCTGGAAACCATCATTCTCAGCAAACTAACAGAGGAACAGAAAATCAAACACCACATGTTCTCACTCATAATTGGGAGTTGAACAATGAGAATACTTGGACACAGGGAGGGGAACATCACACACCGGGGCCTTTTGCGGGGTGGAGGGCTAGGGGAGGGATAGCATTAGGAGAACTACCTAATCTAGATGACGGTTTGATGGGTGCAGCAAACCACCATGGCATGTGTATACTATGTAACAAACCTGCATGTTCTGTACATGTATCCCAGAACGTAAAGTATATAAAATAAATAAAGAAAAAGAAAAAGAAAGCCACCTATACTAGCTCACTCATGTTTAAATTTAATTTTTGTAAATTAAAAATATATATAATGATTATGTGAAGGCAGTAGAATGTTGAGAGAGGCAAATAGTACAGGATTAAGCCCACAGACTCTAGAGCCAGACTACCTGGCTTTGTGTCCTGGCTGTGCCGCTTACCGGCAGTGTGATTTTTGGATAAGTGCTTAATTGTTCTGTGCCTCAGCTTTGTCATCTGTAAAATGAGGGATAATAATAGTATTAAGATTATATTTTAATATATGTTTTATATTCTATTACTATATAATGTTATGAGGATTAAATGACTTAACTGCTTTTGAAGTGCTTAGAACAGTATTTGATACATAACATTCCTTGGTAGGCATTTACGTTATTACCACTTTTCTCCTACAATAGCAATTTTGTAATGGACAGTTTGTTTTAACGAATGTCCATGCACACTTATTCAATTATTCTGTTAGATAAATTCCTAGAAATGGAATGGCTACGTCAAAGGATGTGTACATTTTAAATTCTGGTAAAGAGATTGCATGAAAAATTGGCACATTGTAAAGGATACACCAATTTTTGCTCCCTCTGAACAGTACTGAATCTAAGTATAGTTGTATGTTTCAAAATCTAGTTCTCAAACTTTGGTTTTCATAAGAAACACCTAAGTGCTTATTAAAATAGTGAATTATCAGGACCCTCCTGCAGAGATTCAGTAGATCCAGTATGAAAACGTGGAATCTGCATTTTCTTTTTTTGAGATGGAGTCTTGCTCTGTTGCCCAGGCTGGAGTGCAGTGGCACCATCTCTGCTCACTGTAACTTCCTCCTCCTGGGTTCAAGCGATTCTCCTGCCTCAGCCTCCCAAGCAGCTGGGACTACAGGTGTGTGCCACCACACCCAGCCAATTTTTGTATTTTTAGTAGAGACAGGGTTTCACCATATTGGCCAGGCTGTTCTCAAACTCCTGACCTCGTGATCCACCTGCCACGGCCTCCCAAAGTGCTGGGATTACAAGTGTGAGCCACCGTGCCCCGCCGGAAGCTGCATTTCCTTAAACAACACCTTAAGTAATTCTGATGCAGGTGGCCAGTGGATTGAGAAATATTGTGCCTTATCTTCGACTTCCCTTCTGGCACTGATAACTAAAACCCTACTGACATGATAGTCATGTTCAGCAAAAACAATTCTACCAGGAGCTGGGCAGAAAATACCATATTTCACAAGCCAACTATTAATACATGTTTTTTTTTCTTTATGCGGTATAAGAAATTAACACCTTTTTGGGTGGGTGCAGTGGCTCACGGCTGTAATCCCAATACTCTGGGAGGCCAAGGTGGGTGGATGGCATGAGGTCAGGAGTTCGAGACCAGCCTGGTCAGTGTGCTGAAACCCCATCTCTACTAAAAATACAAAAATTAGCCAGGCATGGTGGCAGGCGCCTGTAGTCCCAGCTATTCAGGAGGCTGAGGCAGGAGAATCACTTGAACTTGGGAGGCAGAGCTTGCACATTTCCATCAGTGACAAATTGTTCAGTTATATCTCCAAATCTGTTCACACTTAATTTTCCCAATGTAGATCTCATCATTTCGAATGTCGTTTTTAATCCTACAAATGTGTCAGACTTCTACACAGTATTCCAAAGTGCAAAATAAAACCAGTTTTTAAGTGTGAGATAAAAGCCTGAGGCTAGCAGTCTTGCACAGTTGGGCAGACGCAAATGTTCTGTTTTTGTATATGTAAGACTTTTTGGCCTGGGTGTGCACCAAGATTGATATTTTTTTAAGCTACCAGTCTAATTAGTTTGTTAGCTCCCCTTCTCATAAAGGCTGGATGCAGAAGGTTGGAAAGAGGTCACTGTGTGCCAGCATCAGAGGCAGCTGTCAAGCAAAACAAGACTCCCTGGACTAGCTAAATAAAATTTTTAAATTGGAAGAAATCAGGGCCAGTCATTCAAATTAATAAGGTAATATCACACCTTTAACACCAACACATTTATAACTTAGTCTAGTTACAGTCTACCTTTATTTAAAATAATAAGGATGAATTCCAGAAACAGAGAAGTTGCTTTTAACAAAGAGTTTGCTTCTCAGCTAATCATTCTGCCAAATAAGTAAATATGTAAAGATTATTACTATTTTAGGCTAACATTTCAGAGCTTAATTCCACTTGATTATGTGAGTGCCCTGTGATCTCACCTCAACCTTTCCCTGATAATATGCTTCCTTCCCTCTATCTCCATAGATGACATATTTCTCTTCCCTTCCCCTCCTCATCCCTTTTGGCTACCATATGCAGTCTTTCCTTCTTTTCACTCCTAAACTCAAAAGATTTCTCTCTACTTTCACATCATTTACTTTCCTATTGATTCCCAGCAAGATGGTTTGTAACCCATCTATTCCTCTGATGAACCAGCAGTGTTGAAAGCCACAAAAATTCAATGGACATTGACTCTCCGACCTCATGCCTACTCAGTACTTTGTTAGGCCCAAAGACTTTTTTCTCTTGTCTTTCTTTTCCTTTTCTTCTCCTTTTCCTATTTTTTTTTTTTTTTTTTTTTTTTTTTTTTTTTTGAGATGGAGTCTCACTCTGTTGCCCAGGCTGGAGTACAGTGGCATGATTTGGCTCACTGCAAACTCTGTCTCCCAGGTTCAAGCAATCCTTCTGCCTCAGCCCCCCAGTAACTGGGATTACAGACACATGCCACTATACCCAGCTAATTTTTTTACTTTTAGTAGAGACAGGGTTTTGCCATGTTGGCCAGGCTGGTCTTGAACTCCGGACCTCAGGTGATCACCCACCTCAGCTTCCCAAAGTGCTGGGATTACAGACGTGAGCCACCGTGACCGGCCTTCTTCTTTTTATTTTTATTTTTGGTCAGCATGTTGTTTTAGCAAAGCTGTATTTCTTCATTTCAGGCACTCACCTGTATCTTCAAACATTGCTGCCTGACCACGAGGACATGTGCACATTTATAATGATGCATAGACTATTGTGAATCTCTCTTGACCTCTCTCCCTCTAGTTCCCACTCTTCTTCCCAAAGATAATTTATGGTCATCTAGCTCCTTTCATATCTATAAATTTATCATCCAACTTATAATTCACTCTAATAACGTCAAATATTCTGTCCAAGCAATTATCCTAATTTTGACATTTTCAGTCTTTACTGCTGAAATCCCAGTTTTAGACTGCCAACTAATTTCCAGTATGAACTCTATGGTGGCAGGCAAGGTATTGCTTCTGATGAAAGACTTTGCCACATACATCACATTTATATTGTTTCTCTCTTGAATGGGTTACGTGATGTCTCCTTAAGTGTGAGCTATAATTAAAGGCTTTGCCACACTCATTACATTGGAAAGGTTTTTCTCTCATGTGTACTTCCTGTATTTGTGTGAATAATGAAGAATGGAGGAAATTCTTCCCATACTTATTAGAAATATGGGTTTTGAGCCTACAAGAAATTATTTGGGATGTTGAAGCTGAGGAAGCATCATTGATAGACAGGTCCACTTGATTACCAATTTTCCATTCAGTCTGAAATATGTGCAGTTCAGGCAGATGCAAATGAAAGCTTAATCCAAGCTGGTCTTTAATAGGCTTGTTTCTAGCATGACTTTGATTATGTCGGTCTGTACTACCAGTTAACTCTTTGATTTCTGTCATGGGTGCTTCATGGCCATTTCTTTCAATTTCTTGCCACTGAAACTGAAAGTCATGCATATCTTTCTCAATTTCTGGGAAGCAAAAATCTCCAATGTGATCATTTTCATGTCTTTCCAAAGTCCCTGTGTGGAACACTTCTGTATTGCCTTGCCCTGTTGATGAGAACTCCATCATGGATTTTAAAGAGCTACCCACAGACTCCAGGTTCCTGTAGTTCTCCAACATCACTTCCCTGTATAAAGCCCTCTGCATAGGGTTCAGGCATTTCCACTCCTCCACTGAGAATTCTATAGCCACATCCCTGAAATTCTATAGCCACATTCCTCAAGTGTCCCTGAGGAAGAGCTATCCCTGGCTCCTTTTCCTTGCTCTTGTTGGTGGCTTCCTTACATAACATGAGTCTTTGGAAATCAATCCCAGACGTCTCAATTTGTACTCAGTTGAGAAAGAGGGGCCAGAATTTCCAGGTCTGTGGGGACCCCACTTCCCTGGTATAGCAGCACCAGAGAACTCAAGACCCTTTATTTTATGAGTCCTTTATTGCTTACTCATTTATGCTTCTTTAGTTACTAAATCTGATGAAGAAGGAAGCCAAGATTTAAGGCATTGGAGGACATACCACTGGCTAGTGACAAGGCTGTTAAATAACATCAAGGTTCTTGATGTTCACATTTAGTATTCTTTTCCCTAGCTAGGTGCAGTGGCTCACGCCTGTAATCCCAACACTTCGGGAGGCGAAGGTGGGGGATCACTTGAGTTCAGGAGTTTGAGACCAGCCTGGGCAACAGAGCAAGACACCATCTCTACAAAAAAATGTAAAATTAGCCAGGCATGGTAGTGCATATCTGTAGTTCCAGCTACTTGGGAGGCTGAGATGGGAGGATCACTTGAACCCTGATATTCAGGACTGCAGTGAGTTATGATCACACCACTGTACTCCAGCCTGGGCTACAGAGACTCTGTCTAAATAAATAAATAAGAAAAATAAAACAGTGTTTTTTCAATTGAGTCAGTTTGCAATCCTGACAAGAGAATTTACTGCATTTTATCATAGGGCTCTATGATGTAATGGTGAGCACTCTGGACTCTGAATCCAGAGAATTTACTGCATTCATGTTGTATTTTCTAATCCAAACAGTTTAGTAAGCAATGTTGTCCTGAATATTAATGTAATTTTAGGATGCTGAAAGAGTTCATTAAACTGACCAAAATATTAAGCATTAAACTAAAAAGCAAATTTACAAAGAAAAGGTAGATTTTATTTTTAAAAATTATTCCTAAAAATGTTCAATTTGAATCTAAGGAGACTTCGAGAATGTAGTAGTGATGAGGATTCTGATTCTAGCTAACATTCCTTGATGATGGATTTCATCTCATCTTCACAGCATCCCCATGAGGTATGTATGTATTATTAGGCCTGTTTATTGATAGATAAATGGAGGTTTATGAACATTAAGTAACTTGGACAAGGTCATGTAGTTAGAGCCAGAGCTATAACCTAGGTCACCTGGCCTGATTCCAAACCTTGTGTTCTCAATTGAGAGGAAATGTGTGGGCCAAATTATTCCGGATTTCTCAGAAAGTCTGCAGTTCACCGCATTGTTTCCTGATATTTTTTAAATGCCGGCAAATCTTTTCAATAGACTCTAATCCTAAATTATAGTGCTGATGTTTTCCAGGAATTAGACAAATCATGAACAAAGTGAGTGTTTCTCTGCAGAGCATTCTGCAGAACACAGGTAAGAGCAGACCCCTCCACGGCAAAGCTTCTCTTTGCCCAAGCAGTTGTAGAGACTGTCTTGTTTGTTATTCCTCGTAGAGAGACCACTTTCCTGCTGAAAGTGGTTCGTTCAGAAAATATGTTTGGGAAGGGGTCACACATGTGAGGAGAGCAGCTGTGAACACTCATACAGCTCTTTGTTCCCTAACATTTTCTATATTCAGCTCATAATCCACTTGAGCAGTGGTGCCAGCTGGCAGGTCCAGCAGCTAATTTTTCTTCTCATTTTCAGCAGATCATCTAGTTTCTTCCCTGTGTGTTTCTACCCCCATTTCATAGTCACTCACCTATTGATAAACAGGTTCTGCCTAAAACACGTCTCATCTGCCAATCCATCAAGGCAGAATATGAAATTTTCCCAAACTCCAAATTACTGTTGGAGTCCTTAATATAACATACATATTTAAATGGGAACTGTGAACACACACAGAGGATGAAGGGCTGAAGTAATGAGTCCTCGTGCCTGGGTTCTAGGCCATCTGATAGTGGTTTACCCTCTTTGGCCTCTGTTCCCTCATTTACTTTGCAGATTAATTAAGGTTACTAATTCTTATGGGTTTTAAAGAATGCTGAATTCCTAACTCCCAGTCCCTGTGAATATGACCTTATTTAGAAACATGGGCCGGGCACGATGGCCTACACCTATAATCCCAGCACTTTGGGAGGTCGAGGCAGGTGGATCACTTGAGTGATCCAGCCTGACCAACGTGGTAAAACGCCGTCTCTACTAAAATTACAAAATTAGCTGGGTGTGGGGGCAGGCACCTATAAATCCTGCTACTCAGGAGGCTGAGGCAGGAGAATTGCTAGAACCCTGGAACCTCTGCAGTGAGCCGTGATGACACCATTGTGCCCCAGCTTGGGTGACAGAGTGAGACTCTGTGAAAAAGAAAGAAGGAAAGAGAGAAAGAAAGAAAAGAAAGAAAGAAAGAAAGAAAGAAAGGAAGAAAGAAAGAAAGAAAGAAAGAAAGAGAGAGAGAGAGAGAAGGAAGGAAGGAAGGAAGGGAAAGAAGGAAAGAAAGAAAGAAAATAAGAAAAGAAAGAAAGGAAGAAAGAAAGAAAGGAAGGAGAAAGAAAGAAAGAAAGAAAGAAAGAAAGAAAGAAAGAAAGAAAGAAAGAAAGAAAGAAAGAGAAAGAAAGAAAGAAAGAAAGAAAGAGAAAGAAAGAAAGAAGAAGGAAGGAAGGAAGGCAGGGTCTTTACAGATGTTCAAGTTAAAATGAGGTAGGTCATTAGGGTGGGCCCTAATCCATTATGACTTATGTCCTGACTTTTAAAAGGGGGAGAAATGTGTATACAGACAGATAGTAGTAAGGGGAAGACAATGTAAAGACACAGGGAGAAGGCCGTCTACAAGCCGAGGAACGCATAAGGCTGGCAGAACGTAGGAGAGAGGCATGGAACGGATTCTCCCTCACAGTCCTCAGAACGTTCCAACCTGCCAAACGCCTCCATTTCAGACTTTCAGCCTCCAGAACTGTTGAGACAACACATTTCTGTTGTTTAAACCACCCAGTTTCTGGTATCTTGTGATGGCACACTAGCAAATTATTGCACTACACAGTTGACTTTGAATTAAGCAAAAGGGAGGTTTTCTCAGGTGGGCACAATCTAATCACATGTGCCATTTAAACTCATTTAAAAGACTAGCCAAAGAGCAAGTCAGAACTATTCCAACCATGAGAAGGAGTTGATGAGGTGGCACAGGGGCTCTGAAATGGGGGGCCCCATGGCAAGTAACAGAGGGAAGCTTCTATAAGGTAACAGTGATCCAACTAAAGACAAGAAAAGACTAAATTCATCTAACAACTGCAAGAAGCGATTCTGCCAACAACCTGAATGAGCCTGGAAGTGGATTCTTTCCCAGAGTCTCCAGATGTAGGAGGCCAGCCTGACATGGATTCCCTGAGCTAGAGGCCCTGGATGAACCCAGGCAGATTTCTAACCTACAGAACTATGACATAATAAACAGGTGTAGTGTTAAGCCGCTGTCTGGGGTAATTTGTTATGTAGCCATAGAAAATACACCCTAGCTAGCAAGTATAGAGTGCTTTCTTCACCAGTCACTATTCTAAATGTTTTACATTCAAGGGAAAAAAAAAAATCCACAGCTAAGTACTGCCATAGGACTATTGTTGTCCCAAAGCAATAAAGATAAAGTTACAGCGGGGTGGTGAGGGGGGTGGGGGGAGGTGGGAATTATGTGACATCTGAGGAACAACAGCCTGCAACAGACAGACGATAAACAGAACACCCTACTAAACAGAAAGCAGAACCAGTAGAACAGACAGAATGGGAATTAAAAATAAACATAATAAATGTCTTTATAAAAATAAGGAAGAATGTCAGGAACATGACGCATGAACAAGCAATTAGGAAGAACCACTTAGAAATATTTTTTAAATGTAATTGTTGAAATACAAACATAGTAAATGGCAAAACAAATCATGCCTGATGGTCCAGTAGAAGCCTGGGGCACCATTTTGCAACCCCCTGTGAGAGTTAATTTCCAAGTGCGTAGAAATTACTGTCAGAAGTTTTTGAAAGGCCAAAAAGAGACTAAAAGATATCTTTAGATGAGGATAATCTGAATGTTTAAACAAGATAATCTTTTAAGAATAGAGACTCTTAAAATAGGAATTAAGAAGTACTATATCTAATTTATTCTCCCTCCCCAAATATCCCCCTGTATTACTAAGGCTAAATAAGCCTAGTAGATATGTGAGGAAAACTCAGAGCAAAACTTTTAGCCAGGTCACACATGTGATTTAGCTGCATCTTGATTCCTATGTAGACTTACAATTACCTCTCCTCAGGAGCTCGTAAACTTACCGTCACCTCTCCTCGGGAGCTCGTAAAGTCAAGAAGAGCAAATAGAATATCAACTAGGCTGAAAGGCTGACCCAGGTGGGGATATTCCCAGGCAAATGTTAAGTTTTGGCCAATTTCCAGCCTCTGTTTTCCTCCCGTCCTCACAGCTTGTCCCAGGACTAACCCTGAGGGTCAACAGGAGGGATAAAGCATCGCTACAGATGGCCTAGCTCCTCCTTGTCCAATTTTCCCCTAGTTGAAGGAGAGTCCAACCAGAGTCCAGAAGAAAGTGCCCTTAGTGCCCTATCTAGTGCCACAGTGAACTGGACACAGAGGATGGAGAGCAGACATGCAACCAAGGTCAAAAGCCAGGAGCGTGTTACAAAGCAAGCCAGCTCTGGCAGAGGGGGCTAAGGTACTGTGAACCCAAAATATCTGAGACAGGTCTCAGTAAATTTAGAAAGTTTATTTAACCAAGGTTAAGGACACACCCATGCCACAGCCTCAGGAGGTCCTGATGACATGTACCCAAGGTGTTTGGGATACAGTTTGCTTTTATACATTTTAGGGAGATGTGAGACATCAATCAATATGTGTAAGATGTACATTGGTTCAGTCAGGTAAGGCAGGATAATTCTAAGTGGATAGTGGTGGGGGCCTTCCAGGTCATAGGTGGGTAAGAGACAAAAGGCTGTATGCTTTTGAGTCCTTGATCAGCCTTTCACTGAATACACAATACACAGTGTATTCACTGAATACACTGGCTCAGTGAATCTGCATTTTTACATATACAGGGCAGAAGAAGCAGTCAGATATGCATTTGCCTCAGATGAGCAGAGGGATGACTTTTTTGTACCTGTGAAGATAAGCTGTGAAATTCAACAGAACTGTTTTAGGGTAAAGATCTTGAGGCCTACAGTGAATTTCCTCGTGGGCAAATTGTGAGGGAGGTAACTCGTATTCTTAGCTATCTTACTTAGGAATTAAAATAGGAGACAAGTTTGCCTGATGTAGTTCCCAGTTTGACTTTTCCCTTGGCTTAGTGATTTTGGGGTCCCAAGACTAATTTTCCCTTCACAGTACAAAGTCCAAATGCAGGAGATCAATGAATTAGGAAAGCCACAATTAAAGTAACTGGTGAACCAAGTACGAGCTGGACTGGAGAAGTTCCACTGACAAAGGGTACCTATCTGGGACAGCCTTTTCTATAGACTGATGGGGCATTTAGAGCACGAATGAGTGACTTGGAGTTTTGCCTCCAAACTCCAGCTAGTGGTAGTGTGAACCCTACTACCACTGACAAACTTTTCTGATATTGACTCCCAACCTGACTAGAAATGAAGGGTATTTCTCATTCTTAGATTTTTCCATCAGGACACTCTACAAATTTCGTTTGGAAGTCTAAGATCATTTGTCACACTCTTTGGACATCAAGCTCTGTCTGTTGCCACCTGAGTGGTTGGGACTTACCTGGCTTGGGCTGTGACTAGACTGCTTCATCCTGTTGCAGTTGAGTGATACATGCAAAGAGTGAGAAATGTGACAAAACTTCCAAGAACAGGAGAGGGCATATCACGTCTTGTAAATCATGAAGCCTGTGAGTAAAAGTCTTTGTGCATCACGTTCTGAATATAGATATTTTTGGAATCTCAGAGGTGGTCATTTAGATCAAATCAAAGTAGAGTTGACCTTCAAACAACATGGGTTTGAACTGTGCATGTTCACTTGTATGTGGTGCCTCTGCCACCCATGAGACAGCAAGAGCAACCTCTCCTCTTCCTCCTCCTCAGCCTACTCAACACGAACACAATGAGGATGAAGACCTTTGTGATGATCCACTTCCACTTACTGAATAGAAAATGTATTTTCTCTTCCTTATGATTTTCTTAATAACATTTTCTTTTCTCTAACTTACTTTATTATAAGAATACAGTATTTAATACATACACCATATAAAATATGTATTAATTGGCTATGTATGTTATCAATAAGGTTTCCAGTCAACAGCAGGCTACCAATAGTTAGGTTTTTGGGAAGTCAAAACTTAGACTCAGATTTTCAACTGCACAGGGGTTGGCATCCCTAATCCTCACTTTGTTCAAGGGTCAATTGTACTATTTTTTGCCTAAAGTAGTTATGTAAAAACTACCAGCAAAAATTTTATCGGAGTTGGTGGTTGTGGATCCATGATATAAGAAGATATTCATGAGGGATCTGAGCAAATCCAGGTATGAAAGCTCCGTAATGGATTATTCAGAGAAATTAGGGAATATTCTTAGTAGATGTCCTGAAGGATAACTGCACTTGGACTTTTCCTTTTCGTGTATGTAACTAACTCCCTCACTCAGTGCATATGGACTTTCGTCGACTTTTTGGAAGGAAGGATATATCTCAGCACCCATTTTCCCTTCCTAAGAGCACCTTTATTTCACACAGGGGAATTATTTCTCCCAGGGATAAGCAGTCTTGGTGGCACTAAATGTGATCGGGACCTTTGCCTTTTCCCAGCAAAGAGTGTGTGATTTCATTTGGCACAATAGGAACTTCTCTCCTGGTACTTTGAATTGCCAGCAAGCTGAATTAAGATAAGGAAGACAATTTTTGAGCTTTTCATTCTAAAGAGAAGCCGAGAGTGGATCCTGCTGGCTAGATATCTGGTAGCTATTCTAAGACTTGTTTTGGTTCTTTGGTTGTCTAACCTCCCATCCACTCTGAGAGTTACTACAAAACTCCCGCTGCTTCTTGTTAACTGCAACAAAAAGAATCTCAATTGATATGCCCTCTGCAAAGTAGTATACAATTAAGGCATGGCTGATGTCTGCTCTTGGACTGACTTGGTTTGTGATTCTGAGAAACTAGATTAGCCTCACTGAGCCTTAGCATCTTCACCTGTAGAATGAGAAACAAAACCCTCCTTCCAGGTTGTCAGTGGAATTAAGTGGGTATTTATGTGAAAGCCTCCTAGCTTACCTGCAAAGAAAATCTGTGAATTTCCCTGTCAAAGTGCTTCATTAACAATGAAAAATTAGGCTGGACGCAGTGGCTTATGTCTGTAATCCCAGCACTTTGGGAGGCCAAGGCAGGTGGATCACAATGTCGGGAGTTCGAGACCAGCCTGGCCAACATGGGGAAACCCCGTCTCTACTAAAAATACAAAAGTTAGCTGGGCACAGTAGCACATGACTGTAATCTCAGCTGCTTGGGAGGCTGAGGCAGGAGAATCACTTGAACCAAGGAGTCAGAGGTTGCAGTGAGCCAAAATCGCACCACTGCACTCCAGCCTGGAGGCAGCGGAAGACTTGGTCTCAAAAAACAAAACAAACTATGAAAAATTGGTTATTTGGCTAACGATGCCAAGACGGAGTGTCAGGCAATCATTTAAAATCAGAGATTTTGTAAGAAAGTTATACTTAATAGTCAAAATACATTTCCCCCTTATTACTGTGCTTGGCAGAGGTCAGAATTAGATTTTCATGGGTATATTAATCCTAACAATACTTCTTCTTTGTTGGCAATAAAGGTAAAAAAGTTTCCTATATGAATATTTAAGAAAAGGGCTTGGCATGGTGGCTTTGGGAGATGAGGCAGAAGGATTGCTTGAGGTCAGGAGTTTGAAATCAGCCTGGACAACAGAGTGAGACCCTGTGTCTATAAAAATTTTTAAAAATTAGCCAAACATGGTGGTGCATACCTGTAGTCCCAGCTCCTTGGGAGGCTGAGGCAGGAGGATTGCATGAGCCCTGGAGTTCCAGGCTGCAGTGAACTATGATCACACCACTGCACTCCATCCTGAGTGATAGAGTGAGACCCTGTTGAAAGAAGAAAGGAAGGAAAGAAGGAAGGAAGGAAGGAAGGAAGGAAGGAAGGAAGGAAGGAAGGACGGACGGACGGACATCTCTGTTTACAATGCTGCTTTACATAAATGTTACTTTTCCATCTGAAATAAGGAATAGACAATACCGGTTTACCAAAAAAATAATTTTTTTGAGCACTCATATCTCACAGAACTGGCCTTTTCCTGGAACAATTAGAATTGTACCTGGAAGGTTGCACTGTCTCTGGCTTACCAATGCTTTGTTTGGGCTAATATGCTGTAGGAGCTTCAAATCATACGTGAATTCTTGCTATTGACCAGGAAAGTAAGAAAGCAAGTTGGCTTCTTTTGATCACTCTCCTAAAAGTGAGAATTTTAAAGTCATGCATTGGTGTAACAGTAAATTTTTAAAACAAAGAACAGTAAAAAGTATCCTATAAAGGGACCCAGCTCTGTGCTAGATAACACAGAGCAGTGGGTCATGGAGCCTGCTTGTGCCCTGCCCCACCTCTGCTCCCGCTCCATCAAGCAGGAGGAGAAGAGCATGATACAAAACTGGCCTTCTTTACCTGTGATCCACCTGGACTGAGTGAGCACATTTATTTATGAAAATGTTGGCAGTGGGGCAGTTCCAGCCAGGCGCAGTGGCTCACACATGTAATCCCAGCACTTTGGGAGGCCAAGATGGGCAGATCATGAGGTCAAAAGAGCAAGAACTTCC
Organism: Mandrillus leucophaeus; assembly: GCF_000951045.1. Classification (NCBI taxonomy): domain Eukaryota; kingdom Metazoa; phylum Chordata; class Mammalia; order Primates; family Cercopithecidae; genus Mandrillus; species Mandrillus leucophaeus. The sequence continues at coordinate 817,965 of NW_012110430.1, read as the reverse complement.
TGGCCAACGGGGAAAAATGGAAAAGCCCAACTACTGCTTTAAAGCAACGTTTTTCAAAGTGTCATGTGAGATTTATTCTGCAACCAAATCATCTTGAAACTGTATTTTTTTTAAAAAGTGTATATGTGCGATTCACCTTGATTCAAGGAACCAGAATCTCTGCTACTAAGACCTTTAAGAGACTCTTCTGCTGAACTCAAGTTTAAGAAACACTGTCCTGGGGACCTCAGAAATCTAATTCCTTGCCTTCTCCAATCTACCTTCTAGTCAGGAGAAAACTAGAAGAAACAATGCATTTAGTAAATAATTATAGATTCAGTGTTATGGGAGCTAAAATGCGAGAGAGAATTCTGGATAGAAAGGGATACTCAAGACACTCTTATTAATTGCAAAAATATGTTTTCCTCCAATAATATAAGTCTCACTTAGTGGTCATCACCTGGCCACTGGAAGCCACCACAGAACATTTTCCCCCATAAACAGCATTGATCAGCACAGTGATTTTTGAAATTTGAATTATCTATGAGCATTTTAAACATAAAAAGATATGGAGTCCTTCCTGAAAAGTCAGATCGGCAATAATTGGTTGTCACTGAGTAGTAGACGCCCCCGTTAGATGGGTATTTGGAGTTCATTTTACAATATCCCCAACATTCTCTCTTCTCCCCAGTAGGATGAAAGTGTCACTTGACATTTATCAATAAGCTTATGCTGGTTTTGTTGCTGTTTGATTAAGAAGAAAGTAAAAGAGCAACACTAGAAAGATGGCGGAGCAAGAGCAAAGAAAAACTCCTTTGGTTCCAGAAAATCTCCTGAAAAAGAGGAAGGCTTATCAAGCCCTCAGAGCCAACCAGGCGAAGCAGGCAGTTCGGCAAAGAAGGAGCAGAGGAAAGGAAAAAGACTCAGATTTAAACGACTGGAATCATTCCTACATGATTCCTGGCAGCAGAAACGTGACGAGGTGTGTCTCAGATGACTAGAAGTGAAACCTCACGCCTTGGAATTACCAGATAAACATTCCTTGGCCTTTGCTGGACACATAGAAAAGATCAATAGCATGAGTTTACTGGTGCAGAGAACCATTGCAAGACTTCGCCTAAAGAAAATTTTTAGTGGTGTCTTTGTAAAAGTTACCCCCTAGAACCTAAAAATGCTGCATATAGTGGAACGTTACGTGTCCTGGGGATTTCCAAATCTGAAGTGTGTCCGGGAACTCATTTTGAAACATGGACAATCTGAGGTCAAGAATAAGACCATCCCTCTGACACACAACACAGTGATTGAGGAGCACCTGGGGAAGTTTGGCATCATTTGCTTGGAAAACCTCATTGATGAAATTGCCCTCCCAGGGAAGCATTTCCAGGAGATCTCATGGTTCTTGCTCCCTTTCCACCTCTCAGTGATCCATCATGCTACCCAAAATAGAGTGGGCTTCCTCAAGGAGATGGGCACACCTGGCTATTAGGGTGAACGCATCAATCAGCTCATCCGCCAGCTGAACTAGACCCAGGTGCCAAACTGCAGTAAATTTTTATCAATGAAGGGGAAGCATGTGTTTTTGTGTTTTGGGGGGAAATTTTTACTGAGTATCTTCAGAGATTATTTCCTGCTTTATCTTTAAAAACTAGAAAGGAAGGGTCAAAGGAAAGACAGTAGCTGGCCAGCTGTGGTGGCACACATCTGTAATCCCAGCACTTTGGGAGGCTGAGGCTGGTGGATCACCAGAGGTTGGGAGTTCGAGACTAGCCTGACCAACATGGAGAAACCCTGCCTTTACTAAAAATACAAAAATTAGCTGGGTGTGGTGGAGCATGCCTGTAATCCTAGCTACTCGGGAGGCTGAGGCAGGAGAATTGCTTGAACCCAGGAGGCAGAGGTTGCAGTGAGCCGAGATCGTGCCACTGCACTCCAGCCCAGGCACCAAGAGTGAAACTCTGTCGGGAAAAAAAAAAAAAAAGACAGTAGCTTATGTTCGTGGCAGGCACCTCTCTTCACAGTCCAGTTCCAAGGAAAAATTCCAGTGTTTTCTACGTTGGTTGCCGCCTCATCTGAAATCAGCACATTCCATGGAAGAAGGCATCCTGCTTTGTTGCATCTTCTACCCCATGGTTTAATGTTGGTAAATGAGTAACTCTAGCGTTCGTGCAAGTCTCCCTAAGACTCCTGCAGCAGTCAACCAAGCCCAGGGACATAACTGAATCTGGAGATTCCTAGGGCCTTGTTTTGAAAAAGACTTGAAATACACATAGGGAGAAAGGCACAAAAATAAATGTTCACTTGTCTCTGTGAAGAAGAAAAAGAAGGGGAAGAAGAAGAAGAAGAAGGAGGAGGAGGGGGAGGAGGAGGAGGAGAAGAAAGATTATCATTCTAGGGGTTGTCATTCATTACCCGCATGGCCCTGCCCCTGGAAGCATTTGAGTCTGAAAACTCTAGCAATGTTGAAGGAACCCATAATCCCAGCCATCCTGACCCCACTGTTTGCAAAATCTAGACAGATGTGGTTGCTTTGTCAGAAACGTAGGCTTTCCATTTTGTATAACTTTGCCCAAGCAGCATTCTTTATCAAAACTCTTGGAGTGCAATTCAGAGGAGGCATTTGAATACATAAAATCATCTAGTCAACAGAGGGGGAAAACACTACCTCTAAAAATGTCTTCCAGCATGTTGAAAAAGCACTCAATTTGGGGACAAAAAGCCAAGCCAATACTGACTGCACAAACAATAGGGTACTTCCTTTCAGATCAAGTAAGACAGGCATACATAGGAAAATTTCAAAATAGGGTTTTCACAATCTGCTAGTGAAATAATTTATGAAGTATACATAACATTTTACATTTTATAAAATGATATTACACTACTCCTTTCCATGTTCACAGCAACCCTGCAGAGCTTATGTTATTACCTCATCGTGTAGATTAGGACTCTTCTATTTAGTAGTGAACTGATTTATGTAAGGTCAAAGGGTACTAACCACTACTAACCAGCAAAGCTGGAGTCAGACATAGTTCTTTTGACCTAAATGTATTATTCCCTCTATTACAAAACAACCACATTCCATTATTTGCCTTTCACTATAATTTCAGAAATATATTCATAAAAATAAAGCCAGAAGGGATATAGCACTGCAAATCATACTAACCATCAAGAGACATCTCACATCCCAGACACTCAGATCTTTATTTCCCCCAAACAAAATGGAGAAATAAAAAGATAACTACTTTAAACAATTCTTCCTGTTCAGGTTTTAAAAGCAATGTTTTTGTTTTTATGTTCTAGATGATTAGTCAAGATATTTACTAGAGGCAGTGAAAGGTCATGGAACTACTTATGCTACATCAAGTTCATGGAAAATTTCAACAAGGAAGTGTGTATGGACATAGTCTATTAAAGCTGAAAGAGATTCTAAAATTGTGTAACTTGATTCTCTTATTTCTAGATGAGGATGCAGAGCCCAGAAAAATGGCATTAATTCTAAAGCTGATGTGTAAACCCCCAATCTCCAAAACCCTAAGAGTGTACATTTCTCATTAAATTTATTTCTGAGTTCATCTTTTTTGTTCATGTTGTAACTGTGTTCTTTTCCCCCTTCATATTTTCTGTTTGGGAAGCGATTTCTTCTGTAATAATTGGCCTGTTACAGTTTATTTTTTTTCTGGTGTTCATCTTTGTATAAGAGCTATCGTTAAGTACTATGTGGTAACTTGGTGGCAGTGAAACCACCACTCAAACCAAAATCTAGGGCCTTGTCCATAACATGCTACAAATGAAGATACAGTCCTCTTCGTCCAATCTCTCCACACCACTTCATACACAATCTCTCCTTATGCCGAATCTTATATTCAGTCTTGCTGCCCTCTATATATGGGTTTATTGCATCTGTGTGTGCTCCTATACAGTTTGCATGTGTGTCTGAAAAAACCATTGGATTGGGAGGCCGAGGCGGGCGGCTCACGGGGTCAGGAGATTGAGACCATCCCAGCTAACACAGTGAAACCCCGTCCCTAATAAAAATACAAAAAATTAGCCGGGTGTGGTGGCGGGTGCCTGTAGTCCCAGCTACTCAGGAGGCTGAGGCAGGAGAATGGTGTGATCCTGGGAGGCGGAGCTTGCAGTGAGCCGAGATCGCACCACTGCACTCCAGCCTGGGCAACAAGAGTGAGACTCCATCTCCAAAAAAAAAAAAAAAAAAAAACCCATTGGATTAAGAATATTCACGCTTTAGTTTTTGTTTTGTTTTGTTTTGCTCATCTCTTTTCTTCTTCTCACACTCTAACAATGATGTCTTCAAACAGTAATTAACTTTCTGCTTTTCTCTCTAGCAACTCTTTTTTTCACAGACTAGAGTCCCTCAGGCTTCAAACTCCAGAACCTTCACCTCTTACCTGGATTCCAGTGATGCTATAGTAGATTTCTAATCTCTGCCCACCTCTAATGACAACATCTTAATTGCTTTTGTACTTGGACATTGTTCTTTGAATTCACAATTTTTAAAGTTAGTAGTTACATAAGCAGAATATGCATGTACAACAAAAGAAAGAAAGTAACTAAACATATACTCTAAAGAAATCAAAGTGGCCAGGCGCGGTGACTCACACTTGTAATCCCAGCACTTTGGGAGGCCGAGGCGGGTGGATCACAAGGTCAGGAGTTCGAGACCAGCCTGGTCAAGATGGTGAAACTCCATCTCTACTAAAAATTCAAAAATTAGCCAGGCATGGTAGTGGGCGCCTGTAATCCCAGCTACTCAGGAGACTGAGGCAGGAGAACCACTTGAACCCGGGAGGCGGAGGTTGCAGTGAGCCAAGATCATGCCACTGCACTCCAGCCTGGGCAACAAGAGTGAGACTCCATCTCCAAAAAAAAAAAAAAAAAAAAATCCAGGTTTGGCTAGGAAAAGGTAAATAGCAGAGATAATATTTAAGTTGGAGGAAGAACCTCATGGAGAAGAGCCACCATTCCAGACACAGATAACAGAAATCTGGACTTTTACACGACAGACAATTATTTTTACTTTAGCTAAGCTACTGCTACTTGAGCTCTTTCTATTACTTATCTCTGAACCTAATTATAGCTAAAATGTTGGCTTCTGTGGGCCATAAAATAATAATGGCTAACATGAACGGCTTATTTATTAGTTTCCAAGACAGGTGTGAAGAACCGAACATCTATTACCTCATTTAATCTTCATACAACTCTCTGAGTTGGTTGCTACTCTCATTCTCACTTTAGATGAAGTTTTTTCTTTTAAAGCACCTGGTTCAGGGTCCTAGAGTCGGAAAGTGATTGAGCTGGGATTCCACTCTTAACCACATCTCCATTCTTCTTCCTCTCACAGATACTTCAAAACAACATATAGACTGCTATGTTATGACATTATAAACCACTAATCTGTTAGATAAACTGACTTTCTAAAAGACTTTCTAATTACTTTATTTCAGTTACTGAAGGATCCAGTGAAAAGAACAAAGATCTTTTCACTCAGGGCCCAGACGCAGCCGTAGCAGGGTTTTCTTTCCCTTACCTACTGAATTTAAAAACGTCCAGGCCTGAGGACTTTTTGTAACTGGTCCTTCAGATGTAAATAGCAGTGTTTACCCTCTTGTATCACATAAAGATGCTGAGAGAATTTGTTTTATGGCTCAGAGAAGTATTGAAGCACAACTTTTCAATGCTTAAGGTAATTTTTACCAGTGAGGAATTGCTTCTGTCTGTTTGCAATGTGACCTGACTACGGTGGTCTATAAATTAGGGCTGTTTATTATTAGTGGCAAAAAGGAACTCATCCCAGCTGAATCAGGCCCTTTTAAGGAGATTTCCAGGAAGCCCCATCCAATGACATTCCTCATACATCTTATTGATTGTCCACCTATAAATGCCAGGAAAGTTTAGAAATGCAGCTTGGTATATGGCTATCATTAGCCTGGTATATGGCTGTCCCCAATACAATCTGTTGCTAAGGTAGAGAGGGAGGAGAGACTGGGAAGGCAACCAGCAGTCTCAGCCAAAAGAATAACTGCCATGGGTAGAGCACACAGACACTTCACTGTTGACTCTGCTTACCCTACATCTAGACCTTCACAGGAGTGTGGGTGGTTTCAACCAACATGCAACACAACACACTTTTATCTTTTGAAGGTCAGCATATCAGGCAGAGAATAAGAGAGTGAAGACCCTGGAAGATGCTGGAATGTCTGCTTCCAGTTTAGGAGATGATGGGCTCTTTTATTCATCTAGTTGGACTTCTTTTGAGTATTGATTGGGGTAACAGTTTTGTTACTAGAAAAGGGAACTTTTTCACCTTGGTTCCGATGCTGCACTGAAAACCTGACATTTTTATTCTTTTTAGATGGCCCTACTGAAAGCAACACAAGGAAAATACTTAGCATGTAAATCCCTTTCTTTTTCATCTGAAAATAACATCAGTTATTGCATCATCTGAAAAGAAGTTATCTCTTGCAGTTAATCAATGACATTGCCTTTGAATATTCAATTCCTGTTAACACAGAATTTGAAACTTCAGTTGAGTTGTATTAGTTAATGATTATTAGGCCTACAAAATGACCTTCTATAACCTGTCATCTGGGAAAATAGAAACAAAGGGATCTTTCCAGTAATTGCAGTTACTGGAATTATTTAATATATGCTTAGAATTGAAAAAATTTAAATATGTTAAAAATGGCAATATGCAAATTTAGATGATTAAAATGATGCTGTTGCATCTATAATATGGGATTATCATTAACTTTTGTAAGCTTTAATGCCATTAGGTTAGATAAATTAAAAATCCCTCTAAAAGTCAAGCCTTCCTTACATTTGGCCATCAATCAAGCACTTCCTGCTGGGTTCTCTGTCTTGGAAACAGACATCAGCCTTCTCCCCGGTATCCAGGCCAGACGCATGTTAACAGAATAACCAAATTCTGTAAAATATTTAAAGAGGTTTACTTTGAGCCAATATGAGTGACCATGCCCCAGGGTACAGCCTCAAGCTATTCTGAAAAAGTGTAACCAAGGCAGTCAGGGTACTGTTTTGCTTTATGCATTTTAGGAAGACAAGAATTGTAAGTAAATTCATAAATCAGTACATGGAAGGTATACATGGGTTCAGCCTAAAGAAGCAAGATATGTTGAAGTTGGGAGGTGGGAGGAGAGGTGAGGGGTTGGGTGAGGGGGCTTACAGGTGATAGGTGGATTCAAAGGTTTTCTCATTGGCAATTGGTTGAAAGAATTAGACTTAGTCTAAAGATTTGAAGTCTGTAGAAAGAAATGTTTGAGTTAAGATAAGGGGGGGTTGTGGAGACCAAGGTTCTAATAAAATAATAACGTACATGAAGACTCCAGATAGCAGCCTTCAGAGAGAATAGATGGTAAATGTCTCTCTTCAGACTTTTAAGGTGTCAGACTCTCATTTCATCTCTCCTAGATCCAGGAAAGACCTAGAAAGGGAAGTTCTGGCTGCATTAATGAAGATTCTTTACAGATGCAGGTTTCCTCCACAAGACATGGCTTTGCAGGCCATTTCAAAATATGTCAAAGAAATACATTCAGGGGTAAAATATTTTCATTGCCTTCGGGGTGTGCTATCCGTCTTGTGATGCTATACCAGAGTCAGGTTGGAATTTGATATCTTATTGACACAAAGAGTCTGTTTCGTCAGTCTTATGATCACTATTTCCATGTTAATGCTGGTCAATTGTGCCTAAACCCCAAAAGGAAGAAGGTATGACTTCCCTTTTCATCATGGACGGAATGCAGTTTTTCAGATTTTCCTGGGGTCCCCTTGACCAAGAGGGGGTCATTTCGGTTGGTGGGAAGGCTAAGGATTTTATTTCTGGTTAACAAGCCTGAGAACCAACCTAGACTGTTCCTTTCTCTCGTGCCCACCCCCATCTAGCTAGTTATTTTGTCCTGAGGATTCCACCTTTCTGGTACTAATTGCATCTGCTCTGTACTTTCCTTTCCAGGCTGCTGTTCTGGTTAAGGCCTTGTCATCTCTTATCTGACCATGTTTCAGCAAGAGTCTATGATGGGGTCCCTCTGCCCACAATTTCAACTCATTCAATCCATTCAAATCCTCTAGAGTTCCAGAGACATTTCTAAATTACAAATCTGAACTTGTCACTACTCTCTTGTTGAAAATCCTTTATGGCTCTACAATTTTCAGGATAAAGGCCAGTCTCCTTGGCTTAGCATTTGAGGCCTTTTTGGCCTTGCTTTTGCCTGTCACTCTAATCTTATCCCTGTCACACCCTTATTCACATCCTTGCTCCAACCTCACTGAACAACTATTTACTCCCTACGTATGTCATGCTGTTTACTACCTCCATGACATTTCAGTTCCATTCCCTCTAGAATTCCGCCGGAATCCCTTCCATTCTCTTCCTCAATTCTTCAGCATCTTTGTCTTGTCCTTCCAAACTGCTCAAGTGCTACCCTTCAAAGAAGCCCTCTTTTCCTACCTGTCTCATTTAGCTACCCAGCCACTGTGCTTCTAAACCACCCCGCATACCTCTAGAAGTAAGTCACTCTACTTGACCTCTTGAAACCCCTTCATCTACTTGGGTCTCACCACTAATAAAGAGCTCCTGGAGGACAGGAGCAATTTTTTTTTTTCTTTTATATTCCTACAGCCCAGCACAGTGTCTGTCATAGAGTGGATGCTGAATAAAACTTTGGTAAGCAACATAAGGGAAGAATCACAGAGTTTGGAATATTAAGCAGTATCAGTTTTTGCAAGTACCCATAATAGCATACTCAAAAACAAACAAACAAACAAACAAACAGCCACCTCCCAGCCACCTTTCACTCATCTCTTACTGTTTGAGACTAACGCTGACATAGTGAAGAGCACATCCTCGTTCTCAACAGTTCTACTGGGGGAAAAAAATGAAGCACCTTTTTTAACCTTTGGATTACATTTAAAACACAGAAGAGCTTGAACAGGAATGGAAATTACCCAACACAAGTGCTGCTCCTCCCTTCTCACATTTACGGGAGACATAACTATGACAGCACTCTATTCTCTGAGATCTCAGAACCAGTCTCCTATTAGCCCACGAGACAGCCACAACTACTCAGTCAGCATGTGCTCTCCCTGAACTAGATTAATAGGTATGTGTGACATACAAACCCAAAACTATTGGAGGGGAGACGGGGAGCAGGTTAGCACATGGGTCCGTCTAGACTGGGACAGTGGAAGTGTCCCTTCCATCTTCAGAATGTCTCCCCTGTTCCTTCTGGGGAATGTCCTTGCCCACTCCAAACACAGGGCTTGGATGGATGCTGCCTTTTCTGATAGGCAGGCAGTGGGCACGAGACTAAACGTGACTTAATTATAAACCTTTTCTGCTATTTTAAAACTCAACACTGTGTCACTATCAGTGTTGAGTTTTAAAATAGCAGAGGTAAAGTGAAATGGATATAATCTAGTAGTAGTATTAGGTTGGTGCAAAAGTAATGCGGTTTTTGTCATTACTTTTAATGGCATTAAATGCCATTAATGGCATTGCCATTGCTTCAAATTTGCCATTACTTCTAATCTGCCATTACTATTAGTGGCAAAACGGCAATTAGTTTTTCACCAACCTAATATCATCAAGTCATTGTGTAGTAGTATAATCAAGGAGAGTGAGGCTCAGGAACCGTTGGTCACCATTTTTACCTCCATGTTGACGAATCAATCTGCCACAAGAAAGAAACCAGGTGCGATAAAGAGCAGGTCTTGAAGGTTATTGGTAATCAAGACCCTAAGCCTCAAAGCAGCATCACATGTCAGCTCTTCCCACAGATAGTGGCTTGTCCTAAAATCTCTCCAATATGCCTCTGCTGACCTTAAACTGATGCAAGTTAGTTATCTGTAACTTGTAACCCAAAGAATTCTGACTAATTCAAAACTGTAATACCTAGGACTTTGATATTCATAGAATTTAGCAAGACTTAGCCAAGAATTTGTGGCTTTAAAGCTGTTATGAGAAGTGTTGTAAAACATTGGCAAACAACATAATTTACCCTTTGCTGCTTTAAGCTAATGAAACAGTGACGGATACGTTAATATTTTTACATTTGATTATTACAAAACTCTTTTATCTTTTCTGGGAAGCACTAGGGTGAAGTGGGATAAAACCCTATACTAGGAGTCAGGTCCCTTAGAGTCCATTTCTGTCCTACCACTAATTAGTTATGCAATCATTTAGCCCAGCCAGTCTTCAGCCATGCATGTTTTAAAAGCAAGCACAAGACTTCAATGTACAAGATTTTGAAAATATTTGGCAAACATCAGATTAATGTCTTTAGAATACTTGAATAAGAGAAAGATGAATATTTCAGCAGAAAACAAACAAAAGATGTGAACAGGCAATTCACAAAAAGATGTAAATGGTTAATAGAGCCTTGAAATAGGCTTAACCACACTGATCACCAAAGACATACAAGTTCAAACAAAAGAGGTATAATTTTCTGACTTCCACATCACCAAAGACTTAAAAGATACACAATTTCTAATATTGTTGAAAGCATTTGGGATCAAGAATTCTCATACCTTGATCTTACAAGATTTCTACAGGCAATGTGAAAAGGCATAGTAATATTTTATTGTGTATTCCCTTTAGCCCAGCAATCCCACTATGGATAATTTATTCTAGGGAAATACAAAAACAAGTGTGCAAAGATGTCTGTACAAGTTCTGAACATTGAAGTGTATCATGGCAGTGTTTATTATGTATAAAAGTAAGAATAACGTAAATTTCCATCAATCAGGTATTGGCAAAACAAAATCACAGGAAATCCGATCAGTAGAACATTGCACAATTTTGTCAAAGGGAAGAGTTAGATCTACACGCCTACAATAGTGGCAACCCTAGAAAAGTGTTTGGTACTGGGTATGTGCTCAGTAAATAGTTGTTAAATGAGTGAATTATTTTTAAAAGGTGTCAGATATTATAACACATTAAAATATTAAGAGTTAGAACATAATCCTATTTCTCTAAAACAAAAATGAGTTGTTTGTGTACATGCACAAACATTTTTAGGAGAAGATATGTAAGGTTTTGTGGTGGTTATGTTCCAGAGGTACAGAAGTACTTTTTGTTTGCTTCTTTTTACAGTGAGTATATATTGCTCTTATTTATGAGTTTATTAATTGTATAACTAATATATGAATACAGTCTCATATTTTAAATATTAAGCTATATAATGTAATTGCGCTCTCTTGACAAACCTCCAATTCCAGTCCCCTTTCCAGAAATAAGACTATTGACAGCATATTCTTCTAGACCTATTTATATGTGTTTAACCACACTTGTTTACTTTTAATGGGTGCTATTTTTCCCCTTAAATTATATCATACTGTGTGTATTACTCAGCTACTTTCTGGTTTTATTTAACAATATGTCTTAGGAGTCTTTACATGTAAGATATAGAGGCATATTTTACTCTTTTTTAACTGAAGCATGACATTCAAAACTATAGTTGTACCCTAAAATTATGTAACCATTATTTTATTGATAGAAATTCAGGTATTTTGTTTTGTTTTTCAGACTTGGCCTAATTAAAACATTGGTGCAGTTAAAATTTTTGAATAAGACTTCTTACACACATTTCCTAGCTGTTCTTTAAATAGGTATCTGGGAATTGAATTGCTTAGTCGGTATAAAACCCATTAAAATTCTTAATAATTTTGAATAGGCACTGCCCAAATGCATACCAAAACAACTTTTGCTTACACCAACAGTATGTATTTTCTATACACTGCTGTGATACACAATAGTTTATTTTTTCTGATCCTCTCACTTCCCCACCCTCCTCCCTCGAGTAGGACCCAGTGTGCGTTGTTCCCCTCTATGTGTCCATGTGTTCTCATTGTTTAGCTCCCACTTATAAGTAAAAACATGGTATTTTGTTTTGTTCCTGCGTTAGTTTGCTAAGGATAATGGCCTCCAGCTCCATTCATGCTTCTGCAAAGGACATGATCTCAGTGTTTTTTATGGCTGCATAGTATTCCATGGTGTACATATACTAGAGATTTTCTTTATCCAATCTACCACTGATGGGCATTTAGGTTGATTCCATGTCTTTGCTATTGTGAAAAGTGCTGCGGTGAACATATGGATTCATGTATCTTTACAATGGAATGATTCATACTCATTTGAGTATATATCCAGTAATGGAATTGTTGGGTCAAATGGTACTTCTGTCTTTAGCTCTTTGAGTAATCGCCACATTGTTTTCCACAATGGTGGAACTAATTTACATTCCCACCAGCAGTGCATAAGCATTCCCTTTTCTCTGCAACCTCACCAGCATCTGTGGTTTTTTTTTGTTTGTTTTCTTGTTTTTTTTTGTTTTTTTTTTTAACTTTTTAGTAGTAGTCATTCTGACTGATGTGAGATGGTATCTCATTGTGGTTTTGATTTGCATTTCTCTAATGATCAATGATACTGAGCTTTTTACATATACTGTTGGCTGCATGTATGATTTCTTTTGAAAAGTGTCTGTTCATGTCCTTTGACCTTTTTTAATGTTTTTTTTTCCTTATAAATTTGTTTAAGTTCCTTATATATACTAGGTATAAGTATATATGACTCCTTATATATACTAGGGATAAGACCTTTCTTAGATGTAGAATTTGCAAATATTTTCTCCCATTCTGTGGGTTGTCTGTTTACTCTGTTGATAGTTTCTTTTACTGCAGCTCTTTAGTACAATTAGATCCCATTTGTCAATTTTTGCTTTTGTTGCAATTGCTTTTGCTATCTTCGTCATGAAATTTTTGCCCATTCGATAGTTTCTTTTTTTACGCAGTTTCTTTTTTTACGCAGAAAAAGAAACTATCGAATGGGCAAAAATTTCATGATGAAGATAGCTCTTTAGTTTAATTAGATCCCATTTGTCAATTTTTGCTTTTGTTGCAATTGCTTTTGATGTCTTCATCATGAAATATTTACCAGTTTCTATGCCCAGAATGGTACTGCTTAGGTTGTCTTCCAGGGTTTTTTGTTTTGGGTTTTACATTTAAGTCCTTAATCCATCTTGAGTTGATTTTTGTGTATGGTATAAGGAAGGCATTCAGTTTCAATCTTCTGTGTATGCAGAAGCATACTATTTATTGAATCCCAGCACCATTTATTGAATAAGAAATCCTTTCCCCATTGCTTGTTTTTCTCTTCATTAGTCTGACTAGTAATCTATCTATTTTATTATTTTTTTCAGAAACACAAACTCCTGGGTCCATTGATCTTTTGCATAGTTTTCACATCTCAATCTCTTTCGGTTCAGCTCTCATTTTGGTTATTTCTTATCTTCTGCTAGCATTGAGATTGGTTTCCCCTTGCTTCTCTAGTTCTTTCTGTTGTGATGTTAGGTTTTTAAATTGAGATATTTCTAACTTTTTTATATGAGTGTTTAGTGCTATGAATTTCCTTCTTAATATTGCCTTAACTGTGTCCCAAAGATCCTGGTATGTTGTATCGTTGTTCTCAGTTTCAAAGAACTTCTTGATTTGTGCCTTAATTTCATTATTTACCCAAAAGTCATTCAGGAGCAGCTTGTTTAATTTCCATGTACTTGTATGGTTTTGAGCAATTTTCTTAGTCTTTGTTTCTGTTTTTATTGCACTGTGGTCCAAGAGAGTGGCTGGTATGATTTCAGTTCTTTTGCATTTACTGAGGATTTTTTTATGTCCAATTGTGTGGTTATCTTCAGAGTATGTGCCATGTCGTGGTGAGAAAAATGTATATTTTGGTGCTTATGGTTGTAGAATTCGGTGGATGTCAATCAGGTCCAATTAGTCCAGTGTTGAGTTCAGGTCCTGAATATCTTTGCTAATTTTCTGCCTTGGTGATCTGTCTCATACTGTCAGTGGGGTGTTGAAGTCTCTCAATATTATTGTGTGGGAGCCTAAGACTCTTTGAAGGCCTCTAAGAACTTGCTTTATGAATCTGGGTGCTCCTGTGTTGGGTGCATATATATTTAGGATAGTTAGGTCTTCTTGTTGAGTTGAATCTTTACCATTACATAATGGCCTTCTTTGTGCTTTCTGTGATCTTTGTTGGTTTAAAGTCTGTTTTGTCTGAAATTAGGATTGCAACCCCTGCTTTTTTTCTGATTTCCATTTGCTTGGTAGATTTTTCTTCATCTCTTTATTTTGAGCCTCTGGGTATTGTTGCATGAGAGATGTGTCTCTTGAAAACAGCATACCATTGAGTCTTTCTTCTTTACCCAGCTTGCAGCTCTGTGCCTTTCAACTGGACATTTAGCCCATTTATGTTGAGAATTAGTATTGATATGTGTGGATTGATCCTGTCATCATGCTGTTAGCTGGCTGTTTTGCAGACTTGTTTGTGTAGTTGCTTTATAGTGTCACTGGTTGGTGTACTTAAGTGTGTTAGTGTAGTGGCTGCTAACAATCTTTCCTTTCCATATTTAGAACTTCCTTCAGGAGCTCTTGTAAAGCAAGTCTGGTGGTAACAAATTCCCTCCACATTTGCTTGTCTGAAAAGGATCTTATTTCTCCTTCGCTTATAAAGCTTAGTATGGCCAGATATGAAATTCTTGGTTGGAAATTCTTTTCTTTAAGAATGTTGACTACAGCCAGGTGCGGTGGCTCACGCCTGTAATCCCAGCACTTTCGGGGAGGCCAAGGGGAGCAGATCATAAGGTTAGGAGTTTGAGACCAGCCTGGCCAATATGGTGAAACCCTGTCTCTACTAAAAATTCAAAAACTGGCTGGGCATGGTGATAGGCACCTGTAGTGCCAGCTACTTGGGAGGCTGAGGCAGGAGAATCGCTTGAACCTGGGAGGCAGAGGTTGCAGTCAGCTGAGATTGCACCACTGCACTCCAGCCTGGGTGACAGAGTGAGACTCTGTCTCAAAAAAAAAAAAGAATGTTGACTATAAGCCCCCAATCTCTTCTGGCTTGCAGGGTTTTTGCTGAGAGGTCTGCTGTTAGTTTTATGGGCTTCTTTTTGTAGGTAACCTGTCCTTTCTTTCTAGTTGCCTTCATCATTTTTTTCTTTCATTTCAACCTTGGAGAATCTAATGATTACGTGTGTTGGGGATGATCTTCTTGTGAAGTATTTTGTGTAGTTGAGGTTGGGGGGTCTTTGCATTTCCTGAATTTGGATCTTGACCTCTCTAGCTAGATTGGGGAAGTTGTCATGCATGGTATACTGAAATATGTTTTCCAAGTTGTTTCCATTGTCCCTATCTTTCAGGGATGCCAATGAGTCACAGATTTGGTCTCTTTACATAATCTCATATTTCTCAGAGGTTTCATTATTTCCTTTTTATTCTTTTTTCTTTATTCTTGTCTGACTGTTTTATTTTAGAAATCCAGTCTTCAAGCTCTGAGATTCCTCTGCTTGATCTATTCTGCTGTGATTGCATTATAAAATTCTTGTAGTGTTTTTTTCTTCTCTATCAGGTCAGTTATATTGCTTTCTAGACTGGCTATTTTGTCTGTCAGCTCCTATATAATTTTACTATGACTCTTAGCTTCCTTGGATTGGGTTTCAACGTTCTCCTGAATCTCAATAATCTTCATTCCTATCCATATTCTGAAATCTATTTCTGTCATTTCAGCCATCTCAGCCCAGCTTAGAACCCTTGCTGGAGAATTAGTGCAGTTGTTTGGAGGAAAGAAGGTTTCCTGCCTTCCTGAGTTGTCAGAGTTTTTGTGCTCATTCTTTCTCATCTTTGTGGGCTGATGTTCCTTCAATCTTTGAAGTTGCTGTACTTTCGATGGGTTGGGTTTTTTTTTTCCTTTTATTGTATTTGGGTGTTTGACTGTGATATAAGGTGGGTTCAGTTGGCAGGTTTCCTTTCTCGAAGACTTTATGAGGGGAAAGCCTCAGCTCAAGATCCCTGGACTGCATGGTCTAACTCTGGGGGAGTAGAATCTGCCTCTTATTGTTCTCTGACCCCTTATATTTGAGAATGGGCTGCACCGGAGGGTCTGAGGTGCTCCCACACTGCTAGTCACAACATTTCCATGAGTGTTGCCAGCCAAAGCTCTTTATAGGGTGATAGCAGCAGAATCCATCCTCATTCACCCACACCAGTGGCAGTGGCAGTGGCAGCATGGCAGGGTACATGCTAGTCACCTGTGGCAGAGTACTAGCAGGTGCCAGGGCGAGAGCCTCCATGTGAGCATTTGCATCAGTGGTTGCGGCATTCACAGCATTCACAGCAGTGGCAGTGTTTGCAGCATTTGCAGCATTCACAGTGGTGGCAGCACAGCATGGGGGTGTTGCTCTCGCCCAGTGTCTGTGCATATATTCTCATCAGTGGTGGTGTTAGCACAGGAGTGGGGTGCTGTTGGATAGGGGTTGCTCAGCTGTTCTCTGTGCCTAGATTTGCACTGTGGCAATGTCAGCACACGGATGGGATACTGGCAGGGGAGAGTGCACTCATGCTGGCAGCAGTTGCATGACAGGGAGTAAGGGGCATGCAGACCCACAGGTTGGCAGAAAAGGGGAAGCGAGGACTACCCATGCACACACATGCTGGCAAACTGATGCGGGGGGTGGCTGCGGACAAGTGCATATAGGCAAAGCAGCACAGGGGAGGCTGAAAGGTGGGGGGCGGGGCATGGGCAGCCTGGCACATGTTCATGTGGGCCACTGTGCTGGAGCTCTCTGCTGGTCAGACATTGTCTGCCAGGACAGGCACAGTCATGCAGGCCCCAGGGGGTACCTCCCCTCTGGGCTGCACCGCAAGGAGGTGCATCCAGGCTGGGGCCTCAGGAGAGACCAGCAGACTGAAGGATGCTCAGCTCAGACCAGCTCCCTCTCATGGGCAGGTTCATCCTGCAGAGTTCATGTCGGACAGTTCTTCATAAAGTCTCCTTTGGGAGCAAGTTGAGCCTAGGGGAACAAGCATTCCTGCTCATGCTCCATTACAGATGTTCCTGCGCCAAAGCCTCTGGGCTCTGCATTGGCTGGAGTTCTGCCCCTACCACTTCTCTAAGCAGCTCTCCCTGTCAACGCAAGTGTCTGTGGTGGTCATGAGCTTTCCTTCTGCTGGGATTCCAGAGGCCTGTGGCAAGAGTGGGCTGTTCCTTGCCTATTCAATTAACCCATTCCCTCAGAGTCACTGGGGCCAGGAACAAGTCATGGTATGTGTGGTAGCCCCACACATGGTTCTCAGCTTCCTTCCCCTTCAGCCCTGCTTCTGTATCTTTCCTCCATCTGCTCTCAATGCCTTCCCTCTGAAGATCTGCTAGGAGTCCTGCCATGGACCTGCCAGTCCTCCTGGTGCCCCAGTTCATTGGTGGCAGCTGTTCCTCCTGGTACCATCTAGCTGGACATCTTGCTCCTCAATGTATTGATTTTGTCATATTTTAAGAGGCCTTGTCTCTCCTAATTTTAGAAAAACAGATATATTTTATCACTTTTACAATTTTGACTTTAAATTTACATCATTATTCCTTCAGGAATTTATTTTTTGTAAATGGTTACAAGTTAAGTAAAAAACATTGATAGTTAATTGTCCCTATAAAAATAAATTCAATAAAAATTGAATTGACATCAGGTTTCTATTGAGTTTAAATGCCACTTTTAAAATAAATTTCCATATCTACCTGGGTAGATTTTGATATGTGACCATGTTTTTATTTCATCTGTTTATGTATTCCTGTAAAAATACCATACTATTTTGGGTACTATTACACGAAGTTTTGATATCTCATTGAGCAAACCTTCCCTTTCATTTTAAAAAAACTTTGTCTATTTTTATCCATTTTTCTTTTCCAGATTCATTTTAGAATGAGATAGTTAATTTCCATGAAAAAATGTGTTGGAATGGTTTATTAATTGGAGGTTGACAATTTTCAACAAAGACTCTTCCTTTTTCCAGAATGTAGTAAGCTTTTTTATTTCTTCAGATCTCCTTTTATATCTTTCAGTAAACTTTTACATGAATGTCTCTTATTCATTAATTGTTAGTTTTTAAAATGTAGTTGAGGGCCAGGGATGGTGGTTCACACCTCTAATCCCAGGACTTTGGGAAGCTGAGGTGGGCAGATTACTTGAGGTCCAGAGTTTGAGACCAGACCACGGCCAACATGACAAAACCCCAACTCTACCAAAAATACAAAAATTAGCTGGGCATGGTGGCATACACCTATAATCCCAGCTACTCGGGTGACTGAGGCACGAAAATCGCTTGAATCCAGGAGGTGGAGGTTGCAGTGAGCCAAGATTGCACTACTGCACTCCAGCCTGGGCAACAGAGTGAGACTCTGTCAGAGAGAGAGAGAGAGAGAGAGAGGAAGGAAGGAAGGAAGGAAGGAAGGAAGGAAGGAAGGAAGGAAGGAAGGAAGGAAGGGAGAGAAAGAAAGTAAGTCAGTTTATGGTTTTTCTCTTATTCAATCAGACATTTTCCCATGATATTTTCATTTTAAATTTATTTTTATTAAGATTTTAAAAGTTTTGTATCATTTAAATTTATGTTATATTTAAATTTAAAAAGAAAAAGATTTGAATTTGTCTAAGATTCTTATTTAAATGTTAAATCCAGTTGAGGCACTTGTGTTAAAGACAAAACTAGTTCCTGTAATAGATTCTAACTGGTTATTGGTGTGCACAGGAGAGCTATTGATTTTTTCTAACTTGATCATGGTAGAGAACTTTCTGGAATACATCAACTTTAGCAGTTCTATGAGTCAGTTTATTCTCTGGATTTTTTTTTAGATAGACAATGATAATGCCTACAAATAAAAATATCTAATCAGAATGCTTTTGACTGTAAATAATAGCCACAGACTCAGACAATAAAGAGATGTATAATGTACATAATGCAGATCCCTGAGGCAAATGCTTCAGAGTTCGTTAGTACAGCATCTTGAGGATGTCATTGCTGATCCAGGTTTTTACATCTTTCCAACTGCAATGTATAAGCTTTTTCTTAGGCTACTTCTCCTCACAATTACAAAATGACTGCAGCAGCTCCAGAGAGCACATCCAACATGAAAATTAAAACTGGACAAAATTTGGGTTCTTATCAGCAAGGAAGAGAGGCGAATAAATGCTGGATCTGTAACTCCTTTACAATACATATAATTATTGTTTCCTTTTTCACTTTCTGCCTTAACACATTACCTACAATTTCTTTCATCACAGTAATAGCAGCAATAGTGGAATCCTTGCCTTAAATTTAACTGAAATACATCTACACCATTTGAATAGTATGTAATAAATAATTCTACACCATTTGAATATTACTAACTGTGGATTAAGGATTGACAAATTAAAGGCCCCTTGGCCAGTGACCAGTTTTTGTATGACCTGAGAGCTAGAACAGCTGTTATGTTTTTAAAGGGTCATAGAGAAATAGCAGCAGTGAAAAAGAAGGAGAAAGCAGGAGGAAAATGTGGAGGAGGAGGAGGAAGGAGAACATGCAACAGAGACAGCAAGTAGCCTGCAAAGCCTACAATATTTACTATCTGCCTGTATCAGACAAGGCTTGACAACCCCTGCTATAGATTATGCTCTAACATACCAATATCCTTCATCAAGTTTAAGAAATTAAATAATCCCTAGTTTCCTAATTGTTTTTAAAATCAGAAATGAGGGTTAAATTTTATCAAATGTATTTTGATAAAATTTGAAATAATCTATTGCAATGATCATATGATTTCTTTCCTTGAGTCTGTGAATGTGAGTGTAGGGAATTACACTAATAGATTTTCTGATGTTGAAGCGCTCTTGATTTTCTGTAATATATTTTACTTGGTTATGGTTTGAAGATTTTCTTTTGATTCTCTGTTGGATTTGAGTGATCTCTGTGTGGCTAATCTAAGAGTCAACTCTCAGTGTTCATAGTAGGCGATGCATCGGTAGTATTTGGCATGATACATCACTCTTTCCTGCTTGGAACACTTTCTTTACTTTCAGGACAGGATAGATTTATCATTTTTCAATTACTTGATTCCTTTATTCTTGCTCACATTTATTCATTCCAAGGTTCAATCCTAGGAAATGCTCTTTTCTCTACCCTCATTCTCTCGCTGGGTGATCCCAACTCTCTCATGACTTTGAATTCCACATGTAGACTGATGATATTAAAATGTATTCAGTGTGGCTGAGTATGGTGGCTCATGCCTGTAATCCCAGCACTTTGAGAGGCCGAAGCAGGCAGATCAGTTGAGGTCAGGAGTCCAAGACCAGCCTGGTCAATATAGCAAGATCTCCATCTCTACTAAAGAACTAAATACAAAAATTAACAGGGTGTGGTGGCACGTGCCTGTAGTCCCAATGAAATGGGAAACTGAGGCGGGAGAATCACTTGAATTTGGGAGGCAGAGGTTTGCAGTGAGCCAAGATTGTGCCACTGCACTCCAGTCTGGGTGACAGAGTGAGACTCGGTCTCAAAAACAACGACAACAAAAATAAAAACAAACAAAACGATATTCAGCATAAACCTGTCCTCAGACCTCATGTGCTATACGCTGCTGCGTACACTACATCTCCACTTGGATTTTTAGTAGGTACCTCAAACTTAGTATGTCCAAAGCTGGACTCGATTCTTCTCCATGCTCTAAATCTACTCTTCCCACAGTCTGCCCCACTCAGTAAATGGTGATTCCATCTTTCCAGTAGGTGAAACAGAAACCTTGGAATTGTCCTTGCCCATCTACTCATTCACTCAACCTGGCTGGGCAAAGGTATGTGATTTTGATATGGTGGTCAGGGAAGGCTTCATTGAAAAGGTGAGATCTGCTATTTGCTAAGGGGGAAGACTGCAAAATAAATAGATTTGAGATCATTACATCCATTTTTATTTTTTATTTTTTCATTTTTTTTGAGACAGGGTTTCACTTTGTCACCCAGGCTGGAGTGCAGTGGTGTGAACACAGCTAACTGTAGCCTTGACCTCCCAGACTCAAGTGATCCTCCCACCTCAGCCTCCCAAGTAACTGGCACCACATGCTGGCACCACCACCCTCGCCTAATTTTTGTGTTTTTAGTAGAGATGGGGTTTCACCATGTTGGCCAGGTTGGTCTCAAACTCCTGATTTCAAGTGATCCACCTACCTCGGCCTCCCAAAGTGCTGAGATTACAGGCGTGAGCCACAGCGCCCAGCCCCTTTTAACGTTCTTAACTTGGGTTTCATTTGGTATGATACAAATATTGTTATAGCTGCTTTTTTTGCTACTACTGATATATCTATTGCCAATTCTTTATCTTCTACTTTTCTGAGTTATTTCATGGTGAAATTTTATTGTTCCAACCTAGAAGTGTTTGTCTTTTAATATTATTGATTACTGATATTTTTGGACTTTATGACCATTATATTTTGCCTTCTTTGTACTATGCTTTCTCATTTTTTCTCTTCACATCCTTTTACTCAGTAAATAAAATCTTCTTTCTTTTATTTCATATGTCTTTTCTAGTGGTTAATCCTACTTACAAAATGTATAGACATTTAAATTTGATTTTTATCCAAGTAATACTTTCACATACATTAGAAAAATAAGATGGTGCCAAAAAGCCTATTAAAAAATCAAGTTTTATCACAACCTGTCTTCTGAGATGGTGAAGGACACACAGAATGAGCTTACAGATTATCTCAGGAGCTGGCCTCCGGACTCCTGGTTTCTCCTGGCATGGCAGCCACCAGGACATCTGCTCTGCCTCTGGGGCTTCCACATACAGCTCCTCCTAGGGAGGTGCCTCTCCTGGCTCCTGCTTGGCACAGCACCTAGCTGCTCCCACTCTGGTACCCAATTGCTCCTCTGACCATGTCAACAGAGCACCGTCCTGCTCCATGTATTCCCTCCTTCTAAGACCCGGCTAAAGCCACTCCCATCTTTGGCAGCAAGTTTGGGACTGTAGTTCTCTCTCATTTGTTTCCCATCTTTTAGGACTTTCTCACCACTTCTGGTCTACAGAACACACCAGAACCCCTTCTCATTTTCTAGTGAGAGACATCATCTGTCATTGGGGTGAGTGGGAGGCAGGAAGATGGGCTCAATCCACCATATTGAACCCAGTCCCAGGTATTCCTTTGATCGTTAGGGGAAAAAAAATTGACATGTTTTTATTTTGAGAGTAGTAATTCAGATTTGCTTGATGAGATGAAATGAGGTGAGGGGGCAAGCTGGACACTTAGGCCCCCAAATCTAGGAAATGTGCATGAGAATATATGAGGATATTGTCATGTCTTCTCTGATGTTCTAGTTCTTGCCTTCCCAATTCCCTTTCTCATGGCTTACTCGTGTCCCACCACCATATATCCACTGCCCTTTCCTAATTCCCATCCCAGTCCTGACTTGATGCAGGAAACATTCAATAGCAACTCTCCCTAGAGGTATGAGTTGATGGACGAATTAATAAATAGGTCAATGAATTGGGAGACATCATTCATCAAAATTCAAGGGATCTTTATCCTCAGTATCCCAGAGAGAATTTAGTTTTGACTTTGAACTGAAGACTGTGCTTCAAAGATTCTTGGTTCAGCAGAGAAAAAAACATGAATTAGAAAATCAGAATTGGGTTTACATCCCGGTGCTGCTCTCACTAGCCAGTTTACTTTGGTCTGGTTACATAACCTTTTTGAGTCTCAATTTCTTTTTTTTTTTTTTTTTTTTTTTTTTTTTTTTGAGACGGAGTCTCGCACTGTCGCCCAGGCTGGAGTGTGCAGTGGCTGTTCTCGGCTCACTGCAAGCTCCCCTTCCCTGGTTCACGCCATTCTCCTGCCTCAGCCTCCGAGTAACTGGGACTACAGGTGCCCGCCACCACGCCCGACTAAGTTTTTGGGTTTTTTTTAGTAGAGACGTGGTTTCACTGTATTAGCCAGGATGGTCTCGATCTGCTGACCTTGTGATCCGCCCGCCTCGGCCTCCCAAAGTGCTGGGATTACAGGCGTGAGGCACCATGCCCAGCAGAGTCTCAATTTCTTAACCTGTAAAACTGAAATAAGAACACCTCCTCTGAAAATAATAATGATGACTATCTTTTATACTTTGGCCCAAGCCACCATCAGCCCTCACTGGATTAATGCAAAGCTCCTGAATGCTCTCCCTGCCTTCACTTCTGCTGTCCCTCCAGTCTATTTCCTGCCCGTCAGCCTGTCAGATTGTGTCAGTCTCTGAGATTCAGAGGGGCTCCTCCATCTCACTTAGAGTAAAAGCCCAAGTCCTTACTACTAGACTCCTACCAGATCTGATCTCTTGTTAGGTCTCTGACCTCTTATTCTGCTTCTCTCCCCTCACTCACCACAGACCAGCTCCACAGGCTTCCTTGCTATGCTTCAAACGCACCAAGCACGCTTCTACTTCAGGACCTTGACACTGACTCTACTCTTTGCCGGGAGTGCTCTTCTCCAGGTCTCTCTTTGGCTTTCTGTACTCAAATATCACCAATCTTAGTTAGGATCTCTCTTTGGTGTTCTGCCAAAAAACTCAACCTTTCCTTCTCCCAGATACCTTCTCTGCATCGGTTTTTCCTCTTAGCAGTTATCACTAGTTAACGGCAAGGAACCTAGTGTGTCCTCCCCCCAATTCATATGTTGAAACCCTAACCGCTAATGTAATGGCATTAGGAGGTGGGGCCTCTGGGAGGTGATTATGTAATCAGCCCTCATGCGTGGGATTAGTGCCCTTACACAAAAAACCCCAGGGAGAAGCCTCGGCCCTTCCACCATGTGACAACACAGCAAGAAAACACCATTTGCGAACCAGAAAGCTGACTCTCACCAGACAACAAATCTGGGGGCACCTTGATCTTGAAATCCCCAGCCTCTGCAACCACAAGGAATACATTTCTATTGTTTATAAGCCAATTGGTCTATGATATTTTGTTAGAGCAGCCTGAACAGACTAAGACACTAACATACAATATATTTTACTTACTTATGCTAGCTACTGTCTATTTCTACAACGAGAACAGAAGCTCCATGTAGACAAGGATTTCTTTCTATTCTCATCACTTGTATTCCAGCACCAATAATTTATTCTGACTCACAGTAGGTGCTCAAGACATATTTGTTGAATGAATGAACAATAATTAGAGATAGTGCTTGTAAAGCAAAAAAAAAGTCTAGGGTAGCAGTCCAGAGTACAGCTTTTGAAACCAGACTATGTAAGTTCCAATTTAACTTTAATGCTTAACAGGCATGTTACCTTGGGAAAGTTACTAAACCTCCATGGTCTCTGGTTTTATCATCTTTAATATGGAACTAATCATAGTACCTATGCATAGAGTTGTTGGGGAGATCAAAGGAGATAATATATGTAAAGTGTCTGGAATAACAGCTGGCACATAGGAAGCTGTCAAAAAGGTATAGCAGTTGTGATGGACATATCTAGCCCGCGGTAGGTGTTTTGATAGTAGTTGTCATCATTATTAAACTCAATCTCAAGAGGTTGGGGACGTCAGAGAATGAGCAGGTTTAATTGGTGGAGGATGCTGTTATCTTGGACATTAAAACTGAAAAAGTAAGCTTGTGAACTGCAGGGGAGTCTATAACTAAGCTGACCATCTCTAGTTCTACTATATGTATGCAGCTAAGCTAAGAACACCTGTACTCTAGACAGCTGAGTAAGCACAATATGATTAAAGGAGAAGTGGCACCACACAGGACCAAGGGTCAAGGCTGTGGTCACAAAGTTGTTCTAAGTCAGAAGGCTCACTTCATTTCTCTGGGAGTATAGAGTATAATTAAATAGAGGGGAGCACAGAGGCCTTCTGTTTCAGAGTCCCCTGAGCAGTCTTATAACAGCTGAATGAGGAGGCAGGCACAGGAGATTATTAACCATCCCATAAGCAAAGGCACATAAAAGCAAAGTTGTCCTTTGTCAGCAAATTCCATTGCAGACATATCATCCAGTGACAGAAGAGTAATCCTGGAAGCATAGGAGCTATTCATCACATGATTCTCAAACAAGTCAGTACCTCCTTTTCATCCAACTTCTCCCCCTTCTGATGATGAGTTTGTGAATTTTGGGGAATCAGTGCAAATCATTGCTATTCTCAAATCACATAAGCTGTTAGATGATCTAAAAGAATTACAGGCTTTTATTATTAAATTATAATTTTATATGATATATAAATATTATATAAATAATATAATTATAATTTTGTAATTATTATTTTATTAAAATAAAATAATTAATATTATTATATGATTGTACTTATAAAAGTGCTAGCTGAAAAATGGAAAAATACTTAAATTTGTTTTTTTGAATAACCAGTTTAACCTACTCTTGATGACTGAACTGCCTATTGTTATGTTATGGAGTCACTATCTAAGGTTGCTGCAAAAGTAACTGCAGTTTTGGATCGTGAATTTTAAATTGTTATAACTAGGCTCAAACGCATCTTTATTACTCAAAATAGGAACCATTAAAATCAACACATTTTTGCCAACAAGAAATAAGTTTGTTTATTACTGTAGTATAAAAATTTGAACTTTGGGATTCGACAAACTCTTGGAAAGCATTTTTTGCATCCTGCTGGTTGTGGAAGCATTTTCCCTGCAAAAAGTTGTTGAGATGCTTGAAGAAGTGGTAGTTGGTTGGCGAGAGGTCAAGTGAATTTGGTGGATGAGGCAAAACTTGGTAGCCCAATTCATTCAACTTTTGAAGCATTGGTTGTGAGATGTGCCATCAAACATTGTCGTGGTGAATTGGGTCCTTTCTGTTGACCAATGCTGGCTGCGAGCATTGCAGTTTTTGGTGCATCTCATCGATTTGCTGAGCATGCTTCTCAGATGTAGTGGTTTCACTGGGATTCAGAAAGCTGTAGTGGATCATAATTGGCAGCAGATCACCAGACAGTGACCATGACCTTTTTTTGGTACAAGTTTGGCTTTGGGACTTTGGACTTACTTTCTTGGTCCAACCACTGAGCTGGTCATCGCTGGCTGTCATATAAAATTAACTTTTCATTGCACAATCCAATGGAGAAATGGTTCGTTGTTGTTGTGTAGACTAAGAGAACATGACACTTCAAAATGATGATTTTGTTTTGTTTGCTCAGCTCATGAGGCACCCATTTATCGAGCTTCTTTGCCTTTCCATTTGCTTCAGTGATGAACAAGCATAGAATGGTTGACGTTGAGTTCTTGGGCAACTTCTCATGTGGTTGTAAGAGAATCAGCTTCCATGAGTGCTCTCAGTTGGTCATTGTCAATTTCCAATGGCTGGTCACTATGCTCCTCATCTTCAAGGCTCTCTTCTGCTTTGCAAAACTTCTTGAACCACCACTGCACTGTACATTTGTTCATTAGCAGTTCCTGGGCCAAATGCATTGTTGATGTTGTGAGTTGTTTCTGTTGCTTTATGACTCATTTTAAATTTGAATAAGAAAATCATTTGAATTTGTTTTTTGTCTAACATTATTTCCATAGTCTAAAATAAATATAAAATAAACAGCAAGTAATAAGTCATTAGCAAAAAAAATGAGAAATATGCATTAGAATGATGTATAACATAGCCACATTTACTTAAGAATGTATTTCAGTATCAAATGGCAAATTTCAACAATGCAAAACCACAATTACTTTTGTACCAACTTACAATATATAGGTTGTTATATGAATCAATTCTATAACATATGGAATTATGAGGAAGAGAAATAAAGCCATGACCACATATCACTTGAATATCTGCAAAATGTCACTTATGTATTTCCTTGCCTCACCACCCATGGCTCCCCTTTCCCTCCTAAGGTGGGAGTCTTTGGGATCAATCTTGCCCCTGGATGGAAAGTAAACCCTCGTTCAACAATGCAGCATAAGTCTGTCTTAGGGCCAGACTGACTTGGGACCCCTATTCTAATTGCTGAGGTCCACTTCATTCCCTCAAGTCTGGATACCTATTGCTAGTCGGCTTCCCTAGAGTCAGAATTCCGACTTGGATGACCACTCTTGCCTGTCCTCACTGAGATAACAAACCGGTCCCTAACCCCCAAAGGGAACTGTTTTCTCACAGAAATCTCAGATTTTGGAGATCCCTAGATGCCATGAGGCTGAGTTACAGCCATCAAGGAGACACTGACTTTCTCTCTTGACAAGCTTCTCTCTTGCTGACAATTTGCATAGATGACCACGCTCAGTGCTTCGCTCCCTTCTGGCTAGAGTTCTTTCTGTAGCCTGCAGCCAGGGCTGCTGCCTGCAGCTCTTCCCTCCAGCTCCACTCCGGTGGTTGGGTCTGGGTGTGGGTCTGGGGGTGGGTCTGGGTCTGGGTCTGGGTCTGGATCTGGGTCCAGCACATTCTGTTTGGCCTGATCATGTAGCAGGCACTTTCATGTTCAGTCCCCCATTTCATGTACACACGATTTTGTGACACAGATAACCAAATTCTTATTCCCATCCCCATTTTAGAGTTCAGGAAATTGATGTTCAGAAAGGTTAGTGTCTTGTCCACCTCAAGGCAAGAACTAAGTGGAGTCTGGTCTCAAAACCAAGTCTTATACAATAGTCTTGGACAATAGAATATAACTCATCAAAAAAGGAATAAAGTGCTGGGACATGCTATAATGTGGATGAACCTCGAAAACATTATGCTAAGTGAAAGACGCCAGACACAAGGGTCACATTAAATTATTCCATGCACATGAATACTCAGGATAGGTAAATCCATAGAGACAGAACACAGATTGTTAGCTGCCCATAAAATTGCTGATAATGAAACTGGTGATGAAAATATTTTGGAACTAGATAAAGGTGTTGGTTGCATAACATGAACTGAATTGCTTACTTTAAAATGGTTCAGCTTAGTGAGGCATGGTGGCCGCACCTGTAGTACCAGCTACTTGGAAGGCTGAGGCTATGACTGTGCCTGTAAATAACCACTATACTACAGACTAGGCAACATAGCAAGACGCCCATCTCTAAAAAAATAAAATAAAATAAAATGGTTACACTTACATCTTGTGAATTTCATGTCAATCTTTTTTTTAAAAAACCTAGGTATTTGGATTTCCACAGCCTGAACTTCCTTCACTGAATTACTTGTTTGCCAACTTTGAAGATACATAAAAATTTTATTATCTTCTCTTACATTGTAAAATTAGATATAGAAAAGCAACTTATTACCTTATTACTTTTTTACTTCATTGCTTTAATATGTGATACAACAAGAAAGACTTTAAGTTTAAATAATATAAAAGTGAAGGCCGGCCGTGGTGGCTCACGCCTGTAATCCCAGCACTTTGGGAGGCTGAGGCAGGTGGATCACGAGGTCAGGAGGTCGAGACTATCCTGGCTAACATGGTGAAACCCCATCTCTACGAAAAATACAAAAAAAAAATTAGCCAGGCTTGGTGGCGGGCCTGTGTCCCAGCTACTTGGGAGACTGAGGAAGGAGAATGGCATGAACCCGGGAGGCAGAGCTTGCAGTGAGCTGAGATCGTGCTACTGCACTCCAGCCTGGGTGACAGTGCGAGACTCCCTATCCAAAAAATAAATAAATAAATAAAATAAAAGTGAAGTAGGTACATGAAAAAGTTTAAACAGTATACAATAGCACAGATAACAACACAAGCTTACAATTTTCCAGCCACCCCGATCTCACTCCCCAGGGATAAGCATTTTTAACAGTTCTCTATGTAATCTTCCAGAAGGTTTTCTGAGCATACGTATAAGCATATGGTCCTGTTTTTTCCTTCTTTTTTTGTGTGTGTGTCAATTAACAGCAGCTCTTGGAGAACGTTCATAAGAGAAAATATATCTAGCTTATAGATTCTAACACATGCGTAATATTCCATTTTATGGACATACCATAAATTTATTTCACTTCCCTTGTACCTTAATACCTAGTACTTCTCTCCAAATGGTCCTCCATT
Organism: Mandrillus leucophaeus; assembly: GCF_000951045.1. Taxonomy (NCBI): domain Eukaryota; kingdom Metazoa; phylum Chordata; class Mammalia; order Primates; family Cercopithecidae; genus Mandrillus; species Mandrillus leucophaeus. The sequence goes on along the minus strand of NW_012110430.1, from coordinate 789,180 downwards.
CTAAGGTGTCATGTTTAAAAGCCCTTTGTAGGCATAAGCAGTAACAGTAGCTTTCAAACTTCAGTATGTATAAAAATCATGTGTGGAGTTTAGTAAAAAAAAAATGAGGATTCCTGAGCTTCATTCCCTAGAGAGTCTGATGTGGTATATCTAGGGTGGGTCCAATAATTTCCATTTTTCAAAATAAGTACCCTAGTTTATTCTGATGTAAGTGTTTCCTAATTCTACTCTGAATAATACTGAAACAAACCAGGGAACCTCATTCATTCCAGCAAACCACCGTTGAGTTGTTGCTATGTTCCACAATCTGTGCATGCCCTGGGAGTGCAAATATTAATAAAACACAGCCCTGCCTTGATGATAGAGAGAAAAGTAAACCAGCCAACGCCACCACATGAGGAACATACAATAGAAGTACATACAGAGTTCTGGAGCTCAGAAAAGGAAAGACCTTGGGCAGAGGTCAGGGATAGGCTTCATCAAGGAGACGATGGCTAAGCCTAACAGTGGTGGATTTACAAGGGTTTTCCAAGAAGATGGAACTTGTGATGGCATATAGCTGAAGCTTCCAGACAAAAGGAGCATTTTGTGAATAGTCATCAAAGTAAGAGAGAACAGAGGAGAAACAATAACAAACATATTATTGGGTGCACCATGTTAAGGAACTGGTCTTAATCTGTGGGTAATGAAAACCATGAACTATTCTGAACAGAAAAGTAACAGGATCCAACTTGCATTTTAAAGATCATGGTGGCCACTAGGGGAAAGATGGATTCAAGGGCCCCTGAAATTGTAGGCAGGGAGATTCATTAAGAGCCTATCACAAAATCATGACAAAATGATGATAGTTTTAAAAGAAATGTGTAAAAATACTAGAGGAAAACATGAAAAGATCTCCTTACAGTTTTAAGTAGAGAAAATGCTTTTTAAGTTTGTTATAAAACTCTCAAAACAGTGATAAATTGGACAACATAAAAACGGAAAGTTCTGTGTATCCTAAAATATAAAGTTCAACACACAAACAACAAGCTGGGAGAAATATTTACTACACTTATCACAAGTGCTAATTTCCTCAATATATACATGGAGAATTTCTGTGAATCAGTAAGAATAGACCAATGATCCACTAGAAAAATGAACAAAGAAAATGAGTATCTTTCACAAGAGGGACCTACAAACGGCTTTTACATAATAGTCAAAAGATGCTTAATCTCATCCATAATTAGAGCCTATCCAAAATGAAACTACACTAAAATGTTAAATTTGCTTAGCAAATTATATTGCCATTTTAAAACCTTTGAAATTTTTTAAGAAAAAAAGTCCCAAAGACAATAAATTTTCAGAGCATAAGCTAATAAAATGGTTGTGATGCAGATAAATGTAAAGTCCAAATGCAGCAAGTACAGAGTGGATACAGGCCGCTATGCAAATGCCCATGTGGAAGAACACCTATGGCGTTAGCCGGCAACTAATGCAATAGGTTAATGCTGAAAAACAGTACTCTCAGGATGATTCCACTCATATAAAAATGTTTTAAGGGACTTCACAAAATCCAAGCACTTTTATAATCTGACAGGGTTACAGAAGCAAAAACAAACAAAACCAAAGCATCCACCGGGGTTTTGGTCTGCCATAATAGAAATATATCGTCCAACTTAAGGAAAATGAAGCTTCCTCACACACTAAATATAGAACAGCCTGTACATTTATATTAGCTGAGTTTCAATTCTTTCTATTGAATGATTAGAGTCCAATAATTTTACCTTTCAAATCTTTCATTTTCCTGTTTGAAAAGTGAGCTAACAATGACCCATTCTCAAAGTTTTGAGATTAAAGAGATAACGTGTGAAGCACCTTAGCTTTGGTGCTTGGCACAGAATCTTTGCTTAATTCGTGTTGATTTTCTTCTGTTTTCTTCTCCTCTTTCCTGAACCCCTCCCTTCCTAGGGGACTGCATTGGTGGAGAGGACTTAATTATCAAAAGAGACAATGGCAGAATTCTTAGAAGAGTTAAAGCTATGGAATTAAAAAAAAAAAAATTTAACAGCTAAGCCAGCCAAGCAGAGCTTCAGGATAAAGTGGGATAGAAAGGGCTGAATGTCCAAGTTGAGAGAAAGGAAGAGGGGTCAAGGGTTTGTTCCAGAGAAGCAGTACTGAGCAGGCCGACTGCGTCAGTAGCCTGGGTCAGCCACAGGCACTTGCAGAAAATATTCACATCTGCAGCACATTTTCAGAAATATCTCCTTCGGCAGCAGTAGGAGGGTGAGAGGCAGATTGAGGAAGCTCCACTCAGAGCCAGAGTGGTAGCAATAGCCTATGTAGAACCAAGGAAATCAGAGTCCCAGCTGAATCCAAGCAGGTCAGAGGACGGTGAGCTGGAGCCAGATACCAAATTAGAGCAGTCCTCTGGCAACAGGCTGTGGAACTGGTGAGAATATCCACCAGCTTTGTTTCTCAGCCACAGAGCTGCTCCGAGAGGCTGGGAAAATTCAAAGGGATGCAGATAAGTATGAGGGGAGAGGTGAGGGCCTCTCTACAAGGCCGTAGCTGTTGAGCCAGAAATCAAATGGAATCAAAACCACTAGGGACCTGAAAGGAGAATGTTAGCAATTCCTTGCTCCTAAAGCAAAGGTCAAACCTATAAACTGACCGCCATCACCTATGAAATAGCCCCAAACATTATTGGCAGGTCATTTGTCAGAAAATTAGGTGAGTTGGGAGGTCTTAGTGAGGATAAGAAAGAAATGGATATCTTGGTTTTAGAGAAGCTGTGGTCAGGTTAAAACCAAAGGCAGATTCCATCCTCAGCCTTTTCTCTCTTCTTCTCTCACCATGGTCCTCTCATCCACTGTGGCTTTAAATACTTCCCGTATGTCAGTGATGTACCCAGTTGGGCTCCATTCAATGCTGCTCCCTCTTCTCTCCCCACCCTACTCCATCATGGACAACCTCCTCCCTCTGCTCAAGTTCTGAGGTTAAATATTCCTTCATAAATGCTCAACTTTGCATATAATTACAAAATGCAAATTAAAATAAAAAGCCATGTTTAACCTATTAGACTGTCAAAGATTGATAAAATTAAGCCAGGCACAGTGGCTCATGCCCATAATCCCAGCAACTCAGAAGACTAAGTCAGAAGAATTGCCTCTGGCCTGGAGTTTCAGATCAGCTTGATCAATATAGCAAAACCATGTCTCTACAAAAAATTTTTTAAAAAAAATTTAGCCTGCACTCTAGCCTGGGTGACAGAGTGAGATCCTCATCTCTAAAAAATAAAAATATGTAAATAAATAATAAAATTGCAGATACCTAATATTTGGAAAGGTATGGGAAGACAACACTTTTGCAGAACAAAATTTTGGAGCAAACCCCTTAGAAAACAATTTTTTCCTGTCTTTTTAAATTTTTTTAATTGACAAATAATTGTAATGGAAAGCAATTTGAAAAATATTTTGCAAAATGCAAAAGGTGTGTGTGTGTATATACATATAACTCCCTTTGACTCAGGAATTCCATTTCTAAGAATTTTTCTGACAATTTTTAAAATGAATATCCAAAGACAAATGTAGAAATTTTAATTGCAACATTGCTTATATTGCTTATATTGCAAATAAAAACAAAAACCAGCCTAAATGTGCATTAATAGAGAAATAGTTAACTAGACCATGATACACTGGAATAATCTGAAGCCATAAAAAAAATTGAGGTAGAATTTCATGTGCTAATAAGCAACAACCTTCAGAAGACATTGTTCAGCTAAAGAAAAGTAATTGAATATGCAGTACAGTATGATTTCATTTGGTTTAAATATATATGTGTATGCATAGACATTTTCAGGAAGGATAATAATATGAACATTACCATAGTATAATTCCATTATTAATATACATAGAAGTTTTCTGGAAGAATGAAGAAGAACCTGTTCACAGTGATTTCTTCCAGAAGAGCAAAACTGAGTCAAGGAAGAATGAGGTAAACTTAATTTTCCTTCTGTTATTCTGCATTGTTGAGTTTTTAATCGTATGCATGCATTGCTTTTATTTTTAAAAATAATTACACTTTAAACTGTTTTTGTGTTTATTAGTCATTTGTTTTCCATGGTCAATTTTTTTATTATTGAAGTTTCATTATTATTTTACATTTATCTGTGATACCCATGAAATATATTTTTACCTGTTTGCCTTTGACTTTTTATTGACTATATAGGTATGGATGAATATAAAATAAGTGTACTGTTCAGTGAGAAGTATAGCTATCATGTGATCAAACCCAGATCAACAAACACAGCACTATCAGCATCCTAGGCCCAGACACCTCCCCTTCCCCCTTTCAATCTCTACCTCCATGGCTGACTTCTAGTTTTATTTCTAATTTTTGATAAAGAAAGGTCTACTATGCTTTGGTTCTTCAACTTATTGCTCTATTCCTTTGAGAATATTTTCATTGCTTTTGTACATAAAAGTCTTTCTTCATCTAGAGATAAAATGAATACTCAACCATATTTTCATCTAGTTTTAAGAATGTTGGCCAAGTGTGGTGGCTCATGCCTATAATCCCAGCACTTTGGGGGGTCTCGGCAGGTGGATCGCCTGAGGTCAGGAGTTTGAAACCAGCCTTGACCAACATGGTGAAACCCTGTCTCTACTAAAAATACAAAAATTAGCTGGGCATCATGGCATCTGCCTATAATCCAGCTACTAGGGAGACTAAGACAAGAGAATCACTTGAGCCCAGGAGACAGAGGTTTCAGTGAGCCAAGATTATGCCATTGCACTCCAGCCTGGGCAAGAAGAATGAAAGTCCATCTCAAAAAAAAAAAAAAAGAATGTTTTATTTCTTTACATCACGCTTAGTGAAATTTATTTTGAGATGTGGATGAGGATTTCAATTAAATTGTTTTGCCAAGTAGTCAATCTTTTGTTCTTAGGAGGTCACAGTTAGATAATTTAATGAACTTCATTTCATCATCTTCAAGGCCCCACAGCCCAAGAATCATGATTTTAGTTTAAGGAGAAGAGAAAGATCTCCCCGAAGTATTAGCCCTGGCTACTCATACTGAGAAAACCAGAAGAAATATTTATAATAGTGTAAAAGAGTACACATCCTTATGGTACAGTATTAAAGTGACTCAGAAGTTTTATATACATATTTAGACCTAGCTAAGCAGATATTCTGAAATGGGGTGGGTAGGCTTGGCTGAACATTATCCCAACAATATTAGATAAGTGAGAAAATTGAAAAAAGGCCACTGCCTTCACCAGGGAATGTCAAAATGATAGTCTTTGATATTTTCTGGGGAAAAAGGCCACAAAGTCATTCACAAACGAGCCAGGAAACAGTTAAAAAGGAGGCTCAGTGAGGGAGTTTGGCCGCAAACCACAAGAACAATGTGTTGTGTCCAGTGCACCACAGCTTTCCCATGCATGGGAGGACTGTGCTTGAGAGGCAAACTGGAGACAGCAGGCTGCAAACTGTGGAAATGAGTCAGGGGATGGGCTGCTCTGCCTGACTAGCTGTGGAACAGGAATTTCTGGTCAAGTGAATTAATTGAAAGAAAACTAGAAAAGTCATCGAAGATCAGATTGAAACTTTTGAGAATTTTATTTCTGTGCTCTCCTTCTGAATCGGAAAAGATCGTTCTGAAGCTATAGTGGAAAGAACGTGGACTTTGTAGTCATACTAGATCCAAATCCTGGCTCTACTCCTTTGTATTCATGTGGCCTTAAGCACATTTGTTCACCTATGAACTGCAGTTACCATCCTGTAAAACAGGGGAAAGAGCAATACTTCTTTCATAGAATTGTAAGGATGAAATGAAGATACACATAAAGGACCCAACAGAGTGGCTAGCATGAAGTTGGTGCTTCTTTATCATTTCTGTTAAGAGCATGTGTTGTCCTCTACCTACTTATGAATGCCAGGTTTATTATTTTAATGTCAATAAAATTAAATTTGATAAGTGTAAACAAGAGATGTCCTTATTGTGATCCCCATGATATTAACATCCCCCATAATCTAGAGTGAAATTTCTCAACAGCAGCACTGTTGACATTTTGAGAAGGATCATTTTTGTGTGGGACTGCCCTGTGTATTGAAGGATGTTTAGCAGCATCCCTGGTCTCTGCCTAGTAGATTCCCGTAGCATCCTCCAAGTTGTGGCAACCAAAAATGTCTCCAGACATTGCCAAATGGCTTCTGGTGGCAAAATTACCTACAGTTGAAAACCATTACTCTAGGGGGTTTTTCTGGTAAATAAGGGAAGATAGGAAAGAGATCCATCAGGACAGGGGAATGGACAATCAAGGATATGGGGTTAGCTTCAAGTATGGTTTTCAATAGTAGAATATAGAACTGTTTTTTATTCTTTTGTGAATATTTGCCCAGTAGTAAACTAATACAAGGGATGGTGGGCTAGATGTATATTCAGGTAGCACAGAGCTTAAAAGTTAGGTAAGATGACTGTTTTTAAAAGGCTTATCTAAATATCGCCTGTCAGCAAAACTGACTGAAACACTGGAAGAAAGCCTGATCATGACAGAAGATTTTGGTCATTTGGGTCATCTAAGTCAAAACCAGGAAGTAATTATATACAGATAGGTCCTGTAACTAACGATATGGAGGACATCTTCTAAACTCTCAGGAGCATAGGTGAGCAACGAGTTCCATGACAGCCCTGTGATTCACCTGACACATCTCATAAGAATAAGCTGAGGCTCACACCTTGCTCCAGGAACCCTGCCTCAGCCCTATTTACTGGCACTCTCCTGCTCATCCTTGAAAAGTAGACTCCTCTAGAGTGGAAACTAGCAGCTGTTTAAACATCATCGGTGTACTGCGCTGAAGTTTAGAATAGAAAGCAAAGGGAACTTTTCCAATTAAAATCACACGGATCACTCAAGAAGTTAATAAACAAGCCACATGTGGTGACATATAACTCTAGTCCTAGCTACTTGGGAGGCTTAGGCGGAAGGATCACTTGAGCCCAGGAGTTTTGAGTGTGTAGTGATCTATGATCATGCAACTGCATTCCAGTCTGGGTGACAGGAGCAAGACTCTAAAAAAAAAAAGTTGAGGCCGGGCGCGGTGGCTCACACCTGTAATCCCAGCACTTTGGGAGGCC